>NW_026871799.1:0-41994 GCF_028564815.1 Eubalaena glacialis | reverse complement strand
CCTGCCTCCTAGGCCCCTCCCGTGGAGGAAGACTGCATCGCGAACGTCTCTTCCAAGGGCGACTTCACAACATCCAGGGACCTTGGGCCTCCGGATGACAGCTCGTAAGGCGGAGAGAAAGGCGACACACTGCTTCCTTCGTGGGCGAGCTAGATGTCCGAGCTTGCTAACGGCCGCCCGAACACAGGTCCGGCAGGTCTTTTAGGTGTACGGCCAGTGGTTGCCAGCGCTGAACCTGGGCGGCAATGAAGCAACCCTCTCCGTGGGCTTTCGAATGGGAGCCCTTGCTTGCTGTCTCCCTACGCCAAGCAGACAGTTGCCTTTCGAAGCAGCCTGGCCAAGGCACACTTCTCCCCTGAAGCACCCACTAGCTTTTGGCAAGGCGTACGGCCGGCGAGGCCTAGCCCAAGGCACTAAGTACGTCACGCTAGTCTCCCCGTCCCATGCAGAATTGCCCTGGTACGGAGTCTTAACAGGGACGGGCAGGGTGCCGCTTGAGACTCTTTGCCTCTGTCAGAAACTACCTGGACTCTGCAGGGCGCCACTCTGATACCGGTGACCTAGTGAGCAAAGCCCTCTTTCCCCGCTGGAGAGCAGGCTACGTGCAGCGTCCAAGTTTCCTGCGGAAGAGTGTGGCTGCCTGTGTTGGCTTCACTTCTGGAAGGCCTGTGTGGAGCGACGAGAGAGGGTTCCTAGAGAAAGGGAACGTGTCCTGTGCCCTGCAGGAGGCATCCCAGAGCCCTCATCGCCAAAGGGAAAGCTAGAGCCCTCCACAGGGTTCCAAGTATCCTTCAGATAGTCCGTCCACGCATTGAGGAGTGCAGGGGGTGTCCACTGACTCTGGGGCAGGTGGGGGCAGGAGCTCCAGTATGCTTTTCCTCCTCCCCGTGCCCCATAGAGGAACGCTGCGCACAGGATCCCCCATTCTGGGCGACTGCGCAGCATTAGGCTCTCGAGTGCCTCCGGATCACCGCTTTGAAAGCAGAGTGAAAGGGAACCTTCTCCTTTTGCTCCAGCTAGCTAGCTGGCCAAAGCATTCAAGAGACCTCCGGAACACAGCTCTCGCAGGCCTTCGGTGCCATGCCAGGGGCAGGCAGTGCAGAGCGTGAGCTGCAAGGAAAACACTCTTTTCCTGGTGTCCGTTCCGGGTACCCTTTTACTTACCCGCCCTTTCTCTAGGCCACGCAGAGACTAGACATGACATGCTGTCTCGAAGAGGTAGAGCTTCCCCTGAACTCTCCTACGCTTAGAGACGGCGCGAGGACACGTAACCTTCCTGGAGCCTGAAGTCCCGTAGACTCCTCACACACTGCACAACTCCCTGCTTGGAGATGAAACCGGGGAAGTGCCAGAGTGCTCCTTCGGTCTCTTTTCGCTCGCCTGAAACTAAACGCACTAGGGCAGTTTTGAAGTTTCGGATTCGGAAGCTCTGCGAACAGTGGCAATTCTCAGCAACAAAGGGCAGCCCCAGCCTCAAAGCTGCCGGAAAGCAGAGGGCTGCTGTCAGTCTTCAGTGCTGGAGTGCCCCCGTGGTTAGGAAAAGGGCGCTCTCCTGAGAGCAACACGGTGCTTGCCTGTCCTTGCAGGAGGCATCGCCAAGGCGCCAGTGCTAAAGGGAACACGACTGTGCCAGGCAGGCTCATAGTAAGGCCCATGGACTGCATGCACAAGCTTAGGCGTGCAGCATTTCCCGTGAAAACGTAGTCCACGCAGGGCCTTCACGCTAGTGAGCTTTCCAGGTCTCCTAGGCCTCCTGCCTCCTAGGCCCCTCCCGTGGAGGAAGACTGCATCGCGAACGTCTCTTCCAAGGGCGACTTCACAACATCCAGGGACCTTGGGCCTCCGGATGACAGCTCGTAAGGCGGAGAGAAAGGCGACACACTGCTTCCTTCGTGGGCGAGCTAGATGTCCGAGCTTGCTAACGGCCGCCCGAACACAGGTCCGGCAGGTCTTTTAGGTGTACGGCCAGTGGTTGCCAGCGCTGAACCTGGGCGGCAATGAAGCAACCCTCTCCGTGGGCTTTCGAATGGGAGCCCTTGCTTGCTGTCTCCCTACGCCAAGCAGACAGTTGCCTTTCGAAGCAGCCTGGCCAAGGCACACTTCTCCCCTGAAGCACCCACTAGCTTTTGGCAAGGCGTTACGGAAGGCGAGGCCTAGCCCAAGGCACTAAGTACGTCACGCTAGTCTCCCCGTCCCATGCAGAATTGCCCTGGTACGGAGTCTTAACAGGGACGGGCAGGGTGCCGCTTGAGACTCTTTGCCTCTGTCAGAAACTACCTGGACTCTGCAGGGCGCCACTCTGATACCGGTGACCTAGTGAGCAAAGCCCTCTTTCCCCCGCTGGAGAGCAGGCTACGTGCAGCGTCCAAGTTTCCTGCGGAAGAGTGTGGCTGCCTGTGTTGGCTTCACTTCTGGAAGGCCTGTGTGGAGCGACGAGAGAGGGTTCCTAGAGAAAGGGAACGTGTCCTGTGCCCTGCAGGAGGCATCCCAGAGCCCTCATCGCCAAAGGGAAAGCTAGAGCCCTCCACAGGGTTCCAAGTATCCTTCAGATAGTCCGTCCACGCATTGAGGCGTGCACGGGGTGTCCACTGACTCTGGGGCAGGTGGGGGCAGGAGCTCCAGTATGCTTTTCCTCCTCCCCGTGCCCCATAGAGGAACGCTGCGCACAGGATCCCCCATTCTGGGCGACTGCGCAGCATTAGGCTCTCGAGTGCCTCCGGATCACCGCTTTGAAAGCAGAGTGAAAGGGAACCTTCTCCTTTTGCTCCAGCTAGCTAGCTGGCCAAAGCATTCAAGAGACCTCCGGAACACAGCTCTCGCAGGCCTTCGGTGCCATGCCAGGGGCAGGCAGTGCAGAGCGTGAGCTGCAAGGAAAACACTCTTTTCCTGGTGTCCGTTCCGGGTACCCTTTTACTTACCCGCCCTTTCTCTAGGCCACGCAGAGACTAGACATGACATGCTGTCTCGAAGAGGTAGAGCTTCCCCTGAACTCTCCTACGCTTAGAGACGGCGCGAGGACACGTAACCTTCCTGGAGCCTGAAGTCCCGTAGACTCCTCACACACTGCACAACTCCCTGCTTGGAGATGAAACCGGGGAAGTGCCAGAGTGCTCCTTCGGTCTCTTTTCGCTCGCCTGAAACTAAACGCACTAGGGCAGTTTTGAAGTTTCGGATTCGGAAGCTCTGCGAACAGTGGCAATTCTCAGCAACAAAGGGCAGCCCCAGCCTCAAAGCTGCCGGAAAGCAGAGGGCTGCTGTCAGTCTTCAGTGCTGGAGTGCCCCCGTGGTTAGGAAAAGGGCGCTCTCCTGAGAGCAACACGGTGCTTGCCTGTCCTTGCAGGAGGCATCGCCAAGGCGCCAGTGCTAAAGGGAACACGACTGTGCCAGGCAGGCTCATAGTAAGGCCCATGGACTGCATGCACAAGCTTAGGCGTGCAGCATTTCCCGTGAAAACGTAGTCCACGCAGGGCCTTCACGCTAGTGAGCTTTCCAGGTCTCCTAGGCCCCCTGCCTCCTAGGCCCCTCCCGTGGAGGAAGACTGCATCGCGAACGTCTCTTCCAAGGGCGACTTCACAACATCCAGGGACCTTGGGCCTCCGGATGACAGCTCGTAAGGCGGAGAGAAAGGCGACACACTGCTTCCTTCGTGGGAGAGCTAGATGTCCGAGCTTGCTAACGGCCGCCCGAACCCAGGTCCGGCAGGTCTTTTAGGTGTACGGCCAGTGGTTGCCAGCGCTGAACCTGGGCGGCAATGAAGCAACCCTCTCCGTGGGCTTTAGAATGGGAGCCCTTGCTTGCTGTCTCCCTACGCCAAGCAGACAGTTGCCTTTCGAAGCAGCCTGGCCAAGGCACACTTCTCCCCTGAAGCACCCACTAGCTTTTGGCAAGGCGTTACGGACGGCGAGGCCTAGCCCAAGGCACTAAGTACGTCACGCTAGTCTCCCCGTCCCATGCAGAATTGCCCTGGTACGGCGTCTTAACAGGGACGGGCAGGGTGCCGCTTGAGACTCTTTGCCTCTGTCAGAAACTACCTGGACTCTGCAGGGCGCCACTCTGATACCGGTGACCTAGTGAGCAAAGCCCTCTTTCCCCCGCTGGAGAGCAGGCTACGTGCAGCGTCCAAGTTTCCTGCGGAAGAGTGTGGCTGCCTGTGTTGGCTTCACTTCTCGAAGGCCTGTGTGGAGCGACGAGAGAGGGTTCCTAGAGAAAGGGAACGTGTCCTGTGCCCTGCAGGAGGCATCCCAGAGCCCTCATCGCCAAAGGGAAAGCTAGAGCCCTCCACAGGGTTCCAAGTATCCTTCAGATAGTCCGTCTACGCATTGAGGAGTGCACGGGGTGTCCACTGACTCTGGGGCAGGTGGGGGCAGGAGCTCCAGTATGCTTTTCCTCCTCCCCGTGCCCCATAGAGGAACGCTGCGCACAGGATCCCCCATTCTGGGCGACTGCGCAGCATTAGGCTCTCGAGTGCCTCCGGATCACCGCTTTGAAAGCAGAGTGAAAGGGAACCTTCTCCTTTTGCTCCAGCTAGCTAGCTGGCCAAAGCATTCAAGAGACCTCCGGAACACAGCTCTCGCAGGCCTTCGGTGCCATGCCAGGGGCAGGCAGTGCAGAGCGTGAGCTGCAAGGAAAACACTCTTTTCCTGGTGTCCGTTCCGGGTACCCTTTTACTTACCCGCCCTTTCTCTAGGCCACGCAGAGACTAGACATGACATGCTGTCTCGAAGAGGTAGAGCTTCCCCTGAACTCTCCTACGCTTAGAGACGGCGCGAGGACACGTAACCTTCCTGGAGCCTGAAGTCCCGTAGACTCCTCACACACTGCACAACTCCCTGCTTGGAGATGAAACCGGGGAAGTGCCAGAGTGCTCCTTCGGTCTCTTTTCGCTCGCCTGAAACTAAACGCACTAGGGCAGTTTTGAAGTTTCGGATTCGGAAGCTCTGCGAACAGTGGCAATTCTCAGCAACAAAGGGCAGCCCCAGCCTCAAAGCTGCCGGAAAGCAGAGGGCTGCTGTCAGTCTTCAGTGCTGGAGTGCCCCCGTGGTTAGGAAAAGGGCGCTCTCCTGAGAGCAACACGGTGCTTGCCTGTCCTTGCAGGAGGCATCGCCAAGGCGCCAGTGCTAAAGGGAACACGACTGTGCCAGGCAGGCTCATAGTAAGGCCCATGGACTGCATGCACAAGCTTAGGCGTGCAGCATTTCCCGTGAAAACGTAGTCCACGCAGGGCCTTCACGCTAGTGAGCTTTCCAGGTCTCCTAGGCCTCCTGCCTCCTAGGCCCCTCCCGTGGAGGAAGACTGCATCGCGAACGTCTCTTCCAAGGGCGACTTCACAACATCCAGGGACCTTGGGCCTCCGGATGACAGCTCGTAAGGCGGAGAGAAAGGCGACACACTGCTTCCTTCGTGGGCGAGCTAGATGTCCGAGCTTGCTAACGGCCGCCCGAACACAGGTCCGGCAGGTCTTTTAGGTGTACGGCCAGTGGTTGCCAGCGCTGAACCTGGGCGGCAATGAAGCAACCCTCTCCGTGGGCTTTCGAATGGGAGCCCTTGCTTGCTGTCTCCCTACGCCAAGCAGACAGTTGCCTTTCGAAGCAGCCTGGCCAAGGCACACTTCTCCCCTGAAGCACCCACTAGCTTTTGGCAAGGCGTTACGGAAGGCGAGGCCTAGCCCAAGGCACTAAGTACGTCACGCTAGTCTCCCCGTCCCATGCAGAATTGCCCTGGTACGGCGTCTTAACAGGGACGGGCAGGGTGCCGCTTGAGACTCTTTGCCTCTGTCAGAAACTACCTGGACTCTGCAGGGCGCCACTCTGATACCGGTGACCTAGTGAGCAAAGCCCTCTTTCCCCCGCTGGAGAGCAGGCTACGTGCAGCGTCCAAGTTTCCTGCGGAAGAGTGTGGCTGCCTGTGTTGGCTTCACTTCTGGAAGGCCTGTGTGGAGCGACGAGAGAGGGTTCCTAGAGAAAGGGAACGTGTCCTGTGCCCTGCAGGAGGCATCCCAGAGCCCTCATCGCCAAAGGGAAAGCTAGAGCCCTCCACAGGGTTCCAAGTATCCTTCAGATAGTCCGTCCACGCATTGAGGCGTGCACGGGGTGTCCACTGACTCTGGGGCAGGTGGGGGCAGGAGCTCCAGTATGCTTTTCCTCCTCCCCGTGCCCCATAGAGGAACGCTGCGCACAGGATCCCCCATTCTGGGCGACTGCGCAGCATTAGGCTCTCGAGTGCCTCCGGATCACCGCTTTGAAAGCAGAGTGAAAGGGAACCTTCTCCTTTTGCTCCAGCTAGCTAGCTGGCCAAAGCATTCAAGAGACCTCCGGAACACAGCTCTCGCAGGCCTTCGGTGCCATGCCAGGGGCAGGCAGTGCAGAGCGTGAGCTGCAAGGAAAACACTCTTTTCCTGGTGTCCGTTCCGGGTACCCTTTTACTTACCCGCCCTTTCTCTAGGCCACGCAGAGACTAGACATGACATGCTGTCTCGAAGAGGTAGAGCTTCCCCTGAACTCTCCTACGCTTAGAGACGGCGCGAGGACACGTAACCTTCCTGGAGCCTGAAGTCCCGTAGACTCCTCACACACTGCACAACTCCCTGCTTGGAGATGAAACCGGGGAAGTGCCAGAGTGCTCCTTCGGTCTCTTTTCGCTCGCCTGAAACTAAACGCACTAGGGCAGTTTTGAAGTTTCGGATTCGGAAGCTCTGCGAACAGTGGCAATTCTCAGCAACAAAGGGCAGCCCCAGCCTCAAAGCTGCCGGAAAGCAGAGGGCTGCTGTCAGTCTTCAGTGCTGGAGTGCCCCCGTGGTTAGGAAAAGGGCGCTCTCCTGAGAGCAACACGGTGCTTGCCTGTCCTTGCAGGAGGCATCGCCAAGGCGCCAGTGCTAAAGGGAACACGACTGTGCCAGGCAGGCTCATAGTAAGGCCCATGGACTGCATGCACAAGCTTAGGCGTGCAGCATTTCCCGTGAAAACGTAGTCCACGCAGGGCCTTCACGCTAGTGAGCTTTCCAGGTCTCCTAGGCCCCCTGCCTCCTAGGCCCCTCCCGTGGAGGAAGACTGCATCGCGAACGTCTCTTCCAAGGGCGACTTCACAACATCCAGGGACCTTGGGCCTCCGGATGACAGCTCGTAAGGCGGAGAGAAAGGCGACACACTGCTTCCTTCGTGGGCGAGCTAGATGTCCGAGCTTGCTAACGGCCGCCCGAACACAGGTCCGGCAGGTCTTTTAGGTGTACGGCCAGTGGTTGCCAGCGCTGAACCTGGGCGGCAATGAAGCAACCCTCTCCGTGGGCTTTCGAATGGGAGCCCTTGCTTGCTGTCTCCCTACGCCAAGCAGACAGTTGCCTTTCGAAGCAGCCTGGCCAAGGCACACTTCTCCCCTGAAGCACCCACTAGCTTTTGGCAAGGCGTACGGCCGGCGAGGCCTAGCCCAAGGCACTAAGTACGTCACGCTAGTCTCCCCGTCCCATGCAGAATTGCCCTGGTACGGAGTCTTAACAGGGACGGGCAGGGTGCCGCTTGAGACTCTTTGCCTCTGTCAGAAACTACCTGGACTCTGCAGGGCGCCACTCTGATACCGGTGACCTAGTGAGCAAAGCCCTCTTTCCCCCGCTGGAGAGCAGGCTACGTGCAGCGTCCAAGTTTCCTGCGGAAGAGTGTGGCTGCCTGTGTTGGCTTCACTTCTGGAAGGCCTGTGTGGAGCGACGAGAGAGGGTTCCTAGAGAAAGGGAACGTGTCCTGTGCCCTGCAGGAGGCATCCCAGAGCCCTCATCGCCAAAGGGAAAGCTAGAGCCCTCCACAGGGTTCCAAGTATCCTTCAGATAGTCCGTCCACGCATTGAGGAGTGCAGGGGGTGTCCACTGACTCTGGGGCAGGTGGGGGCAGGAGCTCCAGTATGCTTTTCCTCCTCCCCGTGCCCCATAGAGGAACGCTGCGCACAGGATCCCCCATTCTGGGCGACTGCGCAGCATTAGGCTCTCGAGTGCCTCCGGATCACCGCTTTGAAAGCAGAGTGAAAGGGAACCTTCTCCTTTTGCTCCAGCTAGCTAGCTGGCCAAAGCATTCAAGAGACCTCCGGAACACAGCTCTCGCAGGCCTTCGGTGCCATGCCAGGGGCAGGCAGTGCAGAGCGTGAGCTGCAAGGAAAACACTCTTTTCCTGGTGTCCGTTCCGGGTACCCTTTTACTTACCCGCCCTTTCTCTAGGCCACGCAGAGACTAGACATGACATGCTGTCTCGAAGAGGTAGAGCTTCCCCTGAACTCTCCTACGCTTAGAGACGGCGCGAGGACACGTAACCTTCCTGGAGCCTGAAGTCCCGTAGACTCCTCACACACTGCACAACTCCCTGCTTGGAGATGAAACCGGGGAAGTGCCAGAGTGCTCCTTCGGTCTCTTTTCGCTCGCCTGAAACTAAACGCACTAGGGCAGTTTTGAAGTTTCGGATTCGGAAGCTCTGCGAACAGTGGCAATTCTCAGCAACAAAGGGCAGCCCCAGCCTCAAAGCTGCCGGAAAGCAGAGGGCTGCTGTCAGTCTTCAGTGCTGGAGTGCCCCCGTGGTTAGGAAAAGGGCGCTCTCCTGAGAGCAACACGGTGCTTGCCTGTCCTTGCAGGAGGCATCGCCAAGGCGCCAGTGCTAAAGGGAACACGACTGTGCCAGGCAGGCTCATAGTAAGGCCCATGGACTGCATGCACAAGCTTAGGCGTGCAGCATTTCCCGTGAAAACGTAGTCCACGCAGGGCCTTCACGCTAGTGAGCTTTCCAGGTCTCCTAGGCCTCCTGCCTCCTAGGCCCCTCCCGTGGAGGAAGACTGCATCGCGAACGTCTCTTCCAAGGGCGACTTCACAACATCCAGGGACCTTGGGCCTCCGGATGACAGCTCGTAAGGCGGAGAGAAAGGCGACACACTGCTTCCTTCGTCGGAGAGCTAGATGTCCGAGCTTGCTAACGGCCGCCCGAACACAGGTCCGGCAGGTCTTTTAGGTGTACGGCCAGTGGTTGCCAGCGCTGAACCTGGGCGGCAATGAAGCAACCCTCTCCGTGGGCTTTAGAATGGGAGCCCTTGCTTGCTGTCTCCCTACGCCAAGCAGACAGTTGCCTTTCGAAGCAGCCTGGCCAAGGCACACTTCTCCCCTGAAGCACCCACTAGCTTTTGGCAAGGCGTACGGCCGGCGAGGCCTAGCCCAAGGCACTAAGTACGTCACGCTAGTCTCCCCGTCCCATGCAGAATTGCCCTGGTACGGCGTCTTAACAGGGACGGGCAGGGTGCCGCTTGCGACTCTTTGCCTCTGTCAGAAACTACCTGGACTCTGCAGGGCGCCACTCTGATACCGGTGACCTAGTGAGCAAAGCCCTCTTTCCCCCGCTGGAGAGCAGGCTACGTGCAGCGTCCAAGTTTCCTGCGGAAGAGTGTGGCTGCCTGTGTTGGCTTCACTTCTGGAAGGCCTGTGTGGAGCGACGAGAGAGGGTTCCTAGAGAAAGGGAACGTGTCCTGTGCCCTGCAGGAGGCATCCCAGAGCCCTCATCGCCAAAGGGAAAGCTAGAGCCCTCCACAGGGTTCCAAGTATCCTTCAGATAGTCCGTCCACGCATTGAGGCGTGCACGGGGTGTCCACTGACTCTGGGGCAGGTGGGGGCAGGAGCTCCAGTATGCTTTTCCTCCTCCCCGTGCCCCATAGAGGAACGCTGCGCACAGGATCCCCCATTCTGGGCGACTGCGCAGCATTAGGCTCTCGAGTGCCTCCGGATCACCGCTTTGAAAGCAGAGTGAAAGGGAACCTTCTCCTTTTGCTCCAGCTAGCTAGCTGGCCAAAGCATTCAAGAGACCTCCGGAACACAGCTCTCGCAGGCCTTCGGTGCCATGCCAGGGGCAGGCAGTGCAGAGCGTGAGCTGCAAGGAAAACACTCTTTTCCTGGTGTCCGTTCCGGGTACCCTTTTACTTACCCGCCCTTTCTCTAGGCCACGCAGAGACTAGACATGACATGCTGTCTCGAAGAGGTAGAGCTTCCCCTGAACTCTCCTACGCTTAGAGACGGCGCGAGGACACGTAACCTTCCTGGAGCCTGAAGTCCCGTAGACTCCTCACACACTGCACAACTCCCTGCTTGGAGATGAAACCGGGGAAGTGCCAGAGTGCTCCTTCGGTCTCTTTTCGCTCGCCTGAAACTAAACGCACTAGGGCAGTTTTGAAGTTTCGGATTCGGAAGCTCTGCGAACAGTGGCAATTCTCAGCAACAAAGGGCAGCCCCAGCCTCAAAGCTGCCGGAAAGCAGAGGGCTGCTGTCAGTCTTCAGTGCTGGAGTGCCCCCGTGGTTAGGAAAAGGGCGCTCTCCTGAGAGCAACACGGTGCTTGCCTGTCCTTGCAGGAGGCATCGCCAAGGCGCCAGTGCTAAAGGGAACACGACTGTGCCAGGCAGGCTCATAGTAAGGCCCATGGACTGCATGCACAAGCTTAGGCGTGCAGCATTTCCCGTGAAAACGTAGTCCACGCAGGGCCTTCACGCTAGTGAGCTTTCCAGGTCTCCTAGGCCTCCTGCCTCCTAGGCCCCTCCCGTGGAGGAAGACTGCATCGCGAACGTCTCTTCCAAGGGCGACTTCACAACATCCAGGGACCTTGGGCCTCCGGATGACAGCTCGTAAGGCGGAGAGAAAGGCGACACACTGCTTCCTTCGTCGGAGAGCTAGATGTCCGAGCTTGCTAACGGCCGCCCGAACACAGGTCCGGCAGGTCTTTTAGGTGTACGGCCAGTGGTTGCCAGCGCTGAACCTGGGCGGCAATGAAGCAACCCTCTCCGTGGGCTTTCGAATGGGAGCCCTTGCTTGCTGTCTCCCTACGCCAAGCAGACAGTTGCCTTTCGAAGCAGCCTGGCCAAGGCACACTTCTCCCCTGAAGCACCCACTAGCTTTTGGCAAGGCGTACGGCCGGCGAGGCCTAGCCCAAGGCACTAAGTACGTCACGCTAGTCTCCCCGTCCCATGCAGAATTGCCCTGGTACGGCGTCTTAACAGGGACGGGCAGGGTGCCGCTTGCGACTCTTTGCCTCTGTCAGAAACTACCTGGACTCTGCAGGGCGCCACTCTGATACCGGTGACCTAGTGAGCAAAGCCCTCTTTCCCCCGCTGGAGAGCAGGCTACGTGCAGCGTCCAAGTTTCCTGCGGAAGAGTGTGGCTGCCTGTGTTGGCTTCACTTCTGGAAGGCCTGTGTGGAGCGACGAGAGAGGGTTCCTAGAGAAAGGGAACGTGTCCTGTGCCCTGCAGGAGGCATCCCAGAGCCCTCATCGCCAAAGGGAAAGCTAGAGCCCTCCACAGGGTTCCAAGTATCCTTCAGATAGTCCGTCCACGCATTGAGGCGTGCACGGGGTGTCCACTGACTCTGGGGCAGGTGGGGGCAGGAGCTCCAGTATGCTTTTCCTCCTCCCCGTGCCCCATAGAGGAACGCTGCGCACAGGATCCCCCATTCTGGGCGACTGCGCAGCATTAGGCTCTCGAGTGCCTCCGGATCACCGCTTTGAAAGCAGAGTGAAAGGGAACCTTCTCCTTTTGCTCCAGCTAGCTAGCTGGCCAAAGCATTCAAGAGACCTCCGGAACACAGCTCTCGCAGGCCTTCGGTGCCATGCCAGGGGCAGGCAGTGCAGAGCGTGAGCTGCAAGGAAAACACTCTTTTCCTGGTGTCCGTTCCGGGTACCCTTTTACTTACCCGCCCTTTCTCTAGGCCACGCAGAGACTAGACATGACATGCTGTCTCGAAGAGGTAGAGCTTCCCCTGAACTCTCCTACGCTTAGAGACGGCGCGAGGACACGTAACCTTCCTGGAGCCTGAAGTCCCGTAGACTCCTCACACACTGCACAACTCCCTGCTTGGAGATGAAACCGGGGAAGTGCCAGAGTGCTCCTTCGGTCTCTTTTCGCTCGCCTGAAACTAAACGCACTAGGGCAGTTTTGAAGTTTCGGATTCGGAAGCTCTGCGAACAGTGGCAATTCTCAGCACCAAAGGGCAGCCCCAGCCTCAAAGCTGCCGGAAAGCAGAGGGCTGCTGTCAGTCTTCAGTGCTGGAGTGCCCCCGTGGTTAGGAAAAGGGCGCTCTCCTGAGAGCAACACGGTGCTTGCCTGTCCTTGCAGGAGGCATCGCCAAGGCGCCAGTGCTAAAGGGAACACGACTGTGCCAGGCAGGCTCATAGTAAGGCCCATGGACTGCATGCACAAGCTTAGGCGTGCAGCATTTCCCGTGAAAACGTAGTCCACGCAGGGCCTTCACGCTAGTGAGCTTTCCAGGTCTCCTAGGCCTCCTGCCTCCTAGGCCCCTCCCGTGGAGGAAGACTGCATCGCGAACGTCTCTTCCAAGGGCGACTTCACAACATCCAGGGACCTTGGGCCTCCGGATGACAGCTCGTAAGGCGGAGAGAAAGGCGACACACTGCTTCCTTCGTCGGAGAGCTAGATGTCCGAGCTTGCTAACGGCCGCCCGAACACAGGTCCGGCAGGTCTTTTAGGTGTACGGCCAGTGGTTGCCAGCGCTGAACCTGGGCGGCAATGAAGCAACCCTCTCCGTGGGCTTTAGAATGGGAGCCCTTGCTTGCTGTCTCCCTACGCCAAGCAGACAGTTGCCTTTCGAAGCAGCCTGGCCAAGGCACACTTCTCCCCTGAAGCACCCACTAGCTTTTGGCAAGGCGTACGGCCGGCGAGGCCTAGCCCAAGGCACTAAGTACGTCACGCTAGTCTCCCCGTCCCATGCAGAATTGCCCTGGTACGGCGTCTTAACAGGGACGGGCAGGGTGCCGCTTGCGACTCTTTGCCTCTGTCAGAAACTACCTGGACTCTGCAGGGCGCCACTCTGATACCGGTGACCTAGTGAGCAAAGCCCTCTTTCCCCCGCTGGAGAGCAGGCTACGTGCAGCGTCCAAGTTTCCTGCGGAAGAGTGTGGCTGCCTGTGTTGGCTTCACTTCTGGAAGGCCTGTGTGGAGCGACGAGAGAGGGTTCCTAGAGAAAGGGAACGTGTCCTGTGCCCTGCAGGAGGCATCCCAGAGCCCTCATCGCCAAAGGGAAAGCTAGAGCCCTCCACAGGGTTCCAAGTATCCTTCAGATAGTCCGTCCACGCATTGAGGCGTGCACGGGGTGTCCACTGACTCTGGGGCAGGTGGGGGCAGGAGCTCCAGTATGCTTTTCCTCCTCCCCGTGCCCCATAGAGGAACGCTGCGCACAGGATCCCCCATTCTGGGCGACTGCGCAGCATTAGGCTCTCGAGTGCCTCCGGATCACCGCTTTGAAAGCAGAGTGAAAGGGAACCTTCTCCTTTTGCTCCAGCTAGCTAGCTGGCCAAAGCATTCAAGAGACCTCCGGAACACAGCTCTCGCAGGCCTTCGGTGCCATGCCAGGGGCAGGCAGTGCAGAGCGTGAGCTGCAAGGAAAACACTCTTTTCCTGGTGTCCGTTCCGGGTACCCTTTTACTTACCCGCCCTTTCTCTAGGCCACGCAGAGACTAGACATGACATGCTGTCTCGAAGAGGTAGAGCTTCCCCTGAACTCTCCTACGCTTAGAGACGGCGCGAGGACACGTAACCTTCCTGGAGCCTGAAGTCCCGTAGACTCCTCACACACTGCACAACTCCCTGCTTGGAGATGAAACCGGGGAAGTGCCAGAGTGCTCCTTCGGTCTCTTTTCGCTCGCCTGAAACTAAACGCACTAGGGCAGTTTTGAAGTTTCGGATTCGGAAGCTCTGCGAACAGTGGCAATTCTCAGCACCAAAGGGCAGCCCCAGCCTCAAAGCTGCCGGAAAGCAGAGGGCTGCTGTCAGTCTTCAGTGCTGGAGTGCCCCCGTGGTTAGGAAAAGGGCGCTCTCCTGAGAGCAACACGGTGCTTGCCTGTCCTTGCAGGAGGCATCGCCAAGGCGCCAGTGCTAAAGGGAACACGACTGTGCCAGGCAGGCTCATAGTAAGGCCCATGGACTGCATGCACAAGCTTAGGCGTGCAGCATTTCCCGTGAAAACGTAGTCCACGCAGGGCCTTCACGCTAGTGAGCTTTCCAGGTCTCCTAGGCCTCCTGCCTCCTAGGCCCCTCCCGTGGAGGAAGACTGCATCGCGAACGTCTCTTCCAAGGGCGACTTCACAACATCCAGGGACCTTGGGCCTCCGGATGACAGCTCGTAAGGCGGAGAGAAAGGCGACACACTGCTTCCTTCGTGGGCGAGCTAGATGTCCGAGCTTGCTAACGGCCGCCCGAACACAGGTCCGGCAGGTCTTTTAGGTGTACGGCCAGTGGTTGCCAGCGCTGAACCTGGGCGGCAATGAAGCAACCCTCTCCGTGGGCTTTCGAATGGGAGCCCTTGCTTGCTGTCTCCCTACGCCAAGCAGACAGTTGCCTTTCGAAGCAGCCTGGCCAAGGCACACTTCTCCCCTGAAGCACCCACTAGCTTTTGGCAAGGCGTTACGGAAGGCGAGGCCTAGCCCAAGGCACTAAGTACGTCACGCTAGTCTCCCCGTCCCATGCAGAATTGCCCTGGTACGGCGTCTTAACAGGGACGGGCAGGGTGCCGCTTGCGACTCTTTGCCTCTGTCAGAAACTACCTGGACTCTGCAGGGCGCCACTCTGATACCGGTGACCTAGTGAGCAAAGCCCTCTTTCCCCCGCTGGAGAGCAGGCTACGTGCAGCGTCCAAGTTTCCTGCGGAAGAGTGTGGCTGCCTGTGTTGGCTTCACTTCTGGAAGGCCTGTGTGGAGCGACGAGAGAGGGTTCCTAGAGAAAGGGAACGTGTCCTGTGCCCTGCAGGAGGCATCCCAGAGCCCTCATCGCCAAAGGGAAAGCTAGAGCCCTCCACAGGGTTCCAAGTATCCTTCAGATAGTCCGTCCACGCATTGAGGCGTGCACGGGGTGTCCACTGACTCTGGGGCAGGTGGGGGCAGGAGCTCCAGTATGCTTTTCCTCCTCCCCGTGCCCCATAGAGGAACGCTGCGCACAGGATCCCCCATTCTGGGCGACTGCGCAGCATTAGGCTCTCGAGTGCCTCCGGATCACCGCTTTGAAAGCAGAGTGAAAGGGAACCTTCTCCTTTTGCTCCAGCTAGCTAGCTGGCCAAAGCATTCAAGAGACCTCCGGAACACAGCTCTCGCAGGCCTTCGGTGCCATGCCAGGGGCAGGCAGTGCAGAGCGTGAGCTGCAAGGAAAACACTCTTTTCCTGGTGTCCGTTCCGGGTACCCTTTTACTTACCCGCCCTTTCTCTAGGCCACGCAGAGACTAGACATGACATGCTGTCTCGAAGAGGTAGAGCTTCCCCTGAACTCTCCTACGCTTAGAGACGGCGCGAGGACACGTAACCTTCCTGGAGCCTGAAGTCCCGTAGACTCCTCACACACTGCACAACTCCCTGCTTGGAGATGAAACCGGGGAAGTGCCAGAGTGCTCCTTCGGTCTCTTTTCGCTCGCCTGAAACTAAACGCACTAGGGCAGTTTTGAAGTTTCGGATTCGGAAGCTCTGCGAACAGTGGCAATTCTCAGCAACAAAGGGCAGCCCCAGCCTCAAAGCTGCCGGAAAGCAGAGGGCTGCTGTCAGTCTTCAGTGCTGGAGTGCCCCCGTGGTTAGGAAAAGGGCGCTCTCCTGAGAGCAACACGGTGCTTGCCTGTCCTTGCAGGAGGCATCGCCAAGGCGCCAGTGCTAAAGGGAACACGACTGTGCCAGGCAGGCTCATAGTAAGGCCCATGGACTGCATGCACAAGCTTAGGCGTGCAGCATTTCCCGTGAAAACGTAGTCCACGCAGGGCCTTCACGCTAGTGAGCTTTCCAGGTCTCCTAGGCCTCCTGCCTCCTAGGCCCCTCCCGTGGAGGAAGACTGCATCGCGAACGTCTCTTCCAAGGGCGACTTCACAACATCCAGGGACCTTGGGCCTCCGGATGACAGCTCGTAAGGCGGAGAGAAAGGCGACACACTGCTTCCTTCGTCGGAGAGCTAGATGTCCGAGCTTGCTAACGGCCGCCCGAACACAGGTCCGGCAGGTCTTTTAGGTGTACGGCCAGTGGTTGCCAGCGCTGAACCTGGGCGGCAATGAAGCAACCCTCTCCGTGGGCTTTCGAATGGGAGCCCTTGCTTGCTGTCTCCCTACGCCAAGCAGACAGTTGCCTTTCGAAGCAGCCTGGCCAAGGCACACTTCTCCCCTGAAGCACCCACTAGCTTTTGGCAAGGCGTTACGGAAGGCGAGGCCTAGCCCAAGGCACTAAGTACGTCACGCTAGTCTCCCCGTCCCATGCAGAATTGCCCTGGTACGGCGTCTTAACAGGGACGGGCAGGGTGCCGCTTGAGACTCTTTGCCTCTGTCAGAAACTACCTGGACTCTGCAGGGCGCCACTCTGATACCGGTGACCTAGTGAGCAAAGCCCTCTTTCCCCCGCTGGAGAGCAGGCTACGTGCAGCGTCCAAGTTTCCTGCGGAAGAGTGTGGCTGCCTGTGTTGGCTTCACTTCTGGAAGGCCTGTGTGGAGCGACGAGAGAGGGTTCCTAGAGAAAGGGAACGTGTCCTGTGCCCTGCAGGAGGCATCCCAGAGCCCTCATCGCCAAAGGGAAAGCTAGAGCCCTCCACAGGGTTCCAAGTATCCTTCAGATAGTCCGTCCACGCATTGAGGCGTGCACGGGGTGTCCACTGACTCTGGGGCAGGTGGGGGCAGGAGCTCCAGTATGCTTTTCCTCCTCCCCGTGCCCCATAGAGGAACGCTGCGCACAGGATCCCCCATTCTGGGCGACTGCGCAGCATTAGGCTCTCGAGTGCCTCCGGATCACCGCTTTGAAAGCAGAGTGAAAGGGAACCTTCTCCTTTTGCTCCAGCTAGCTAGCTGGCCAAAGCATTCAAGAGACCTCCGGAACACAGCTCTCGCAGGCCTTCGGTGCCATGCCAGGGGCAGGCAGTGCAGAGCGTGAGCTGCAAGGAAAACACTCTTTTCCTGGTGTCCGTTCCGGGTACCCTTTTACTTACCCGCCCTTTCTCTAGGCCACGCAGAGACTAGACATGACATGCTGTCTCGAAGAGGTAGAGCTTCCCCTGAACTCTCCTACGCTTAGAGACGGCGCGAGGACACGTAACCTTCCTGGAGCCTGAAGTCCCGTAGACTCCTCACACACTGCACAACTCCCTGCTTGGAGATGAAACCGGGGAAGTGCCAGAGTGCTCCTTCGGTCTCTTTTCGCTCGCCTGAAACTAAACGCACTAGGGCAGTTTTGAAGTTTCGGATTCGGAAGCTCTGCGAACAGTGGCAATTCTCAGCAACAAAGGGCAGCCCCAGCCTCAAAGCTGCCGGAAAGCAGAGGGCTGCTGTCAGTCTTCAGTGCTGGAGTGCCCCCGTGGTTAGGAAAAGGGCGCTCTCCTGAGAGCAACACGGTGCTTGCCTGTCCTTGCAGGAGGCATCGCCAAGGCGCCAGTGCTAAAGGGAACACGACTGTGCCAGGCAGGCTCATAGTAAGGCCCATGGACTGCATGCACAAGCTTAGGCGTGCAGCATTTCCCGTGAAAACGTAGTCCACGCAGGGCCTTCACGCTAGTGAGCTTTCCAGGTCTCCTAGGCCCCCTGCCTCCTAGGCCCCTCCCGTGGAGGAAGACTGCATCGCGAACGTCTCTTCCAAGGGCGACTTCACAACATCCAGGGACCTTGGGCCTCCGGATGACAGCTCGTAAGGCGGAGAGAAAGGCGACACACTGCTTCCTTCGTGGGCGAGCTAGATGTCCGAGCTTGCTAACGGCCGCCCGAACACAGGTCCGGCAGGTCTTTTAGGTGTACGGCCAGTGGTTGCCAGCGCTGAACCTGGGCGGCAATGAAGCAACCCTCTCCGTGGGCTTTCGAATGGGAGCCCTTGCTTGCTGTCTCCCTACGCCAAGCAGACAGTTGCCTTTCGAAGCAGCCTGGCCAAGGCACACTTCTCCCCTGAAGCACCCACTAGCTTTTGGCAAGGCGTACGGCCGGCGAGGCCTAGCCCAAGGCAGTAAGTACGTCACGCTAGTCTCCCCGTCCCATGCAGAATTGCCCTGGTACGGAGTCTTAACAGGGACGGGCAGGGTGCCGCTTGAGACTCTTTGCCTCTGTCAGAAACTACCTGGACTCTGCAGGGCGCCACTCTGATACCGGTGACCTAGTGAGCAAAGCCCTCTTTCCCCCGCTGGAGAGCAGGCTACGTGCAGCGTCCAAGTTTCCTGCGGAAGAGTGTGGCTGCCTGTGTTGGCTTCACTTCTGGAAGGCCTGTGTGGAGCGACGAGAGAGGGTTCCTAGAGAAAGGGAACGTGTCCTGTGCCCTGCAGGAGGCATCCCAGAGCCCTCATCGCCAAAGGGAAAGCTAGAGCCCTCCACAGGGTTCCAAGTATCCTTCAGATAGTCCGTCCACGCATTGAGGAGTGCAGGGGGTGTCCACTGACTCTGGGGCAGGTGGGGGCAGGAGCTCCAGTATGCTTTTCCTCCTCCCCGTGCCCCATAGAGGAACGCTGCGCACAGGATCCCCCATTCTGGGCGACTGCGCAGCATTAGGCTCTCGAGTGCCTCCGGATCACCGCTTTGAAAGCAGAGTGAAAGGGAACCTTCTCCTTTTGCTCCAGCTAGCTAGCTGGCCAAAGCATTCAAGAGACCTCCGGAACACAGCTCTCGCAGGCCTTCGGTGCCATGCCAGGGGCAGGCAGTGCAGAGCGTGAGCTGCAAGGAAAACACTCTTTTCCTGGTGTCCGTTCCGGGTACCCTTTTACTTACCCGCCCTTTCTCTAGGCCACGCAGAGACTAGACATGACATGCTGTCTCGAAGAGGTAGAGCTTCCCCTGAACTCTCCTACGCTTAGAGACGGCGCGAGGACACGTAACCTTCCTGGAGCCTGAAGTCCCGTAGACTCCTCACACACTGCACAACTCCCTGCTTGGAGATGAAACCGGGGAAGTGCCAGAGTGCTCCTTCGGTCTCTTTTCGCTCGCCTGAAACTAAACGCACTAGGGCAGTTTTGAAGTTTCGGATTCGGAAGCTCTGCGAACAGTGGCAATTCTCAGCAACAAAGGGCAGCCCCAGCCTCAAAGCTGCCGGAAAGCAGAGGGCTGCTGTCAGTCTTCAGTGCTGGAGTGCCCCCGTGGTTAGGAAAAGGGCGCTCTCCTGAGAGCAACACGGTGCTTGCCTGTCCTTGCAGGAGGCATCGCCAAGGCGCCAGTGCTAAAGGGAACACGACTGTGCCAGGCAGGCTCATAGTAAGGCCCATGGACTGCATGCACAAGCTTAGGCGTGCAGCATTTCCCGTGAAAACGTAGTCCACGCAGGGCCTTCACGCTAGTGAGCTTTCCAGGTCTCCTAGGCCTCCTGCCTCCTAGGCCCCTCCCGTGGAGGAAGACTGCATCGCGAACGTCTCTTCCAAGGGCGACTTCACAACATCCAGGGACCTTGGGCCTCCGGATGACAGCTCGTAAGGCGGAGAGAAAGGCGACACACTGCTTCCTTCGTGGGCGAGCTAGATGTCCGAGCTTGCTAACGGCCGCCCGAACACAGGTCCGGCAGGTCTTTTAGGTGTACGGCCAGTGGTTGCCAGCGCTGAACCTGGGCGGCAATGAAGCAACCCTCTCCGTGGGCTTTCGAATGGGAGCCCTTGCTTGCTGTCTCCCTACGCCAAGCAGACAGTTGCCTTTCGAAGCAGCCTGGCCAAGGCACACTTCTCCCCTGAAGCACCCACTAGCTTTTGGCAAGGCGTTACGGAAGGCGAGGCCTAGCCCAAGGCACTAAGTACGTCACGCTAGTCTCCCCGTCCCATGCAGAATTGCCCTGGTACGGAGTCTTAACAGGGACGGGCAGGGTGCCGCTTGAGACTCTTTGCCTCTGTCAGAAACTACCTGGACTCTGCAGGGCGCCACTCTGATACCGGTGACCTAGTGAGCAAAGCCCTCTTTCCCCCGCTGGAGAGCAGGCTACGTGCAGCGTCCAAGTTTCCTGCGGAAGAGTGTGGCTGCCTGTGTTGGCTTCACTTCTGGAAGGCCTGTGTGGAGCGACGAGAGAGGGTTCCTAGAGAAAGGGAACGTGTCCTGTGCCCTGCAGGAGGCATCCCAGAGCCCTCATCGCCAAAGGGAAAGCTAGAGCCCTCCACAGGGTTCCAAGTATCCTTCAGATAGTCCGTCCACGCATTGAGGCGTGCACGGGGTGTCCACTGACTCTGGGGCAGGTGGGGGCAGGAGCTCCAGTATGCTTTTCCTCCTCCCCGTGCCCCATAGAGGAACGCTGCGCACAGGATCCCCCATTCTGGGCGACTGCGCAGCATTAGGCTCTCGAGTGCCTCCGGATCACCGCTTTGAAAGCAGAGTGAAAGGGAACCTTCTCCTTTTGCTCCAGCTAGCTAGCTGGCCAAAGCATTCAAGAGACCTCCGGAACACAGCTCTCGCAGGCCTTCGGTGCCATGCCAGGGGCAGGCAGTGCAGAGCGTGAGCTGCAAGGAAAACACTCTTTTCCTGGTGTCCGTTCCGGGTACCCTTTTACTTACCCGCCCTTTCTCTAGGCCACGCAGAGACTAGACATGACATGCTGTCTCGAAGAGGTAGAGCTTCCCCTGAACTCTCCTACGCTTAGAGACGGCGCGAGGACACGTAACCTTCCTGGAGCCTGAAGTCCCGTAGACTCCTCACACACTGCACAACTCCCTGCTTGGAGATGAAACCGGGGAAGTGCCAGAGTGCTCCTTCGGTCTCTTTTCGCTCGCCTGAAACTAAACGCACTAGGGCAGTTTTGAAGTTTCGGATTCGGAAGCTCTGCGAACAGTGGCAATTCTCAGCACCAAAGGGCAGCCCCAGCCTCAAAGCTGCCGGAAAGCAGAGGGCTGCTGTCAGTCTTCAGTGCTGGAGTGCCCCCGTGGTTAGGAAAAGGGCGCTCTCCTGAGAGCAACACGGTGCTTGCCTGTCCTTGCAGGAGGCATCGCCAAGGCGCCAGTGCTAAAGGGAACACGACTGTGCCAGGCAGGCTCATAGTAAGGCCCATGGACTGCATGCACAAGCTTAGGCGTGCAGCATTTCCCGTGAAAACGTAGTCCACGCAGGGCCTTCACGCTAGTGAGCTTTCCAGGTCTCCTAGGCCCCCTGCCTCCTAGGCCCCTCCCGTGGAGGAAGACTGCATCGCGAACGTCTCTTCCAAGGGCGACTTCACAACATCCAGGGACCTTGGGCCTCCGGATGACAGCTCGTAAGGCGGAGAGAAAGGCGACACACTGCTTCCTTCGTGGGCGAGCTAGATGTCCGAGCTTGCTAACGGCCGCCCGAACACAGGTCCGGCAGGTCTTTTAGGTGTACGGCCAGTGGTTGCCAGCGCTGAACCTGGGCGGCAATGAAGCAACCCTCTCCGTGGGCTTTCGAATGGGAGCCCTTGCTTGCTGTCTCCCTACGCCAAGCAGACAGTTGCCTTTCGAAGCAGCCTGGCCAAGGCACACTTCTCCCCTGAAGCACCCACTAGCTTTTGGCAAGGCGTACGGCCGGCGAGGCCTAGCCCAAGGCACTAAGTACGTCACGCTAGTCTCCCCGTCCCATGCAGAATTGCCCTGGTACGGAGTCTTAACAGGGACGGGCAGGGTGCCGCTTGAGACTCTTTGCCTCTGTCAGAAACTACCTGGACTCTGCAGGGCGCCACTCTGATACCGGTGACCTAGTGAGCAAAGCCCTCTTTCCCCCGCTGGAGAGCAGGCTACGTGCAGCGTCCAAGTTTCCTGCGGAAGAGTGTGGCTGCCTGTGTTGGCTTCACTTCTGGAAGGCCTGTGTGGAGCGACGAGAGAGGGTTCCTAGAGAAAGGGAACGTGTCCTGTGCCCTGCAGGAGGCATCCCAGAGCCCTCATCGCCAAAGGGAAAGCTAGAGCCCTCCACAGGGTTCCAAGTATCCTTCAGATAGTCCGTCCACGCATTGAGGCGTGCAGGGGGTGTCCACTGACTCTGGGGCAGGTGGGGGCAGGAGCTCCAGTATGCTTTTCCTCCTCCCCGTGCCCCATAGAGGAACGCTGCGCACAGGATCCCCCATTCTGGGCGACTGCGCAGCATTAGGCTCTCGAGTGCCTCCGGATCACCGCTTTGAAAGCAGAGTGAAAGGGAACCTTCTCCTTTTGCTCCAGCTAGCTAGCTGGCCAAAGCATTCAAGAGACCTCCGGAACACAGCTCTCGCAGGCCTTCGGTGCCATGCCAGGGGCAGGCAGTGCAGAGCGTGAGCTGCAAGGAAAACACTCTTTTCCTGGTGTCCGTTCCGGGTACCCTTTTACTTACCCGCCCTTTCTCTAGGCCACGCAGAGACTAGACATGACATGCTGTCTCGAAGAGGTAGAGCTTCCCCTGAACTCTCCTACGCTTAGAGACGGCGCGAGGACACGTAACCTTCCTGGAGCCTGAAGTCCCGTAGACTCCTCACACACTGCACAACTCCCTGCTTGGAGATGAAACCGGGGAAGTGCCAGAGTGCTCCTTCGGTCTCTTTTCGCTCGCCTGAAACTAAACGCACTAGGGCAGTTTTGAAGTTTCGGATTCGGAAGCTCTGCGAACAGTGGCAATTCTCAGCAACAAAGGGCAGCCCCAGCCTCAAAGCTGCCGGAAAGCAGAGGGCTGCTGTCAGTCTTCAGTGCTGGAGTGCCCCCGTGGTTAGGAAAAGGGCGCTCTCCTGAGAGCAACACGGTGCTTGCCTGTCCTTGCAGGAGGCATCGCCAAGGCGCCAGTGCTAAAGGGAACACGACTGTGCCAGGCAGGCTCATAGTAAGGCCCATGGACTGCATGCACAAGCTTAGGCGTGCAGCATTTCCCGTGAAAACGTAGTCCACGCAGGGCCTTCACGCTAGTGAGCTTTCCAGGTCTCCTAGGCCTCCTGCCTCCTAGGCCCCTCCCGTGGAGGAAGACTGCATCGCGAACGTCTCTTCCAAGGGCGACTTCACAACATCCAGGGACCTTGGGCCTCCGGATGACAGCTCGTAAGGCGGAGAGAAAGGCGACACACTGCTTCCTTCGTCGGAGAGCTAGATGTCCGAGCTTGCTAACGGCCGCCCGAACACAGGTCCGGCAGGTCTTTTAGGTGTACGGCCAGTGGTTGCCAGCGCTGAACCTGGGCGGCAATGAAGCAACCCTCTCCGTGGGCTTTCGAATGGGAGCCCTTGCTTGCTGTCTCCCTACGCCAAGCAGACAGTTGCCTTTCGAAGCAGCCTGGCCAAGGCACACTTCTCCCCTGAAGCACCCACTAGCTTTTGGCAAGGCGTACGGCCGGCGAGGCCTAGCCCAAGGCACTAAGTACGTCACGCTAGTCTCCCCGTCCCATGCAGAATTGCCCTGGTACGGCGTCTTAACAGGGACGGGCAGGGTGCCGCTTGCGACTCTTTGCCTCTGTCAGAAACTACCTGGACTCTGCAGGGCGCCACTCTGATACCGGTGACCTAGTGAGCAAAGCCCTCTTTCCCCCGCTGGAGAGCAGGCTACGTGCAGCGTCCAAGTTTCCTGCGGAAGAGTGTGGCTGCCTGTGTTGGCTTCACTTCTGGAAGGCCTGTGTGGAGCGACGAGAGAGGGTTCCTAGAGAAAGGGAACGTGTCCTGTGCCCTGCAGGAGGCATCCCAGAGCCCTCATCGCCAAAGGGAAAGCTAGAGCCCTCCACAGGGTTCCAAGTATCCTTCAGATAGTCCGTCCACGCATTGAGGCGTGCACGGGGTGTCCACTGACTCTGGGGCAGGTGGGGGCAGGAGCTCCAGTATGCTTTTCCTCCTCCCCGTGCCCCATAGAGGAACGCTGCGCACAGGATCCCCCATTCTGGGCGACTGCGCAGCATTAGGCTCTCGAGTGCCTCCGGATCACCGCTTTGAAAGCAGAGTGAAAGGGAACCTTCTCCTTTTGCTCCAGCTAGCTAGCTGGCCAAAGCATTCAAGAGACCTCCGGAACACAGCTCTCGCAGGCCTTCGGTGCCATGCCAGGGGCAGGCAGTGCAGAGCGTGAGCTGCAAGGAAAACACTCTTTTCCTGGTGTCCGTTCCGGGTACCCTTTTACTTACCCGCCCTTTCTCTAGGCCACGCAGAGACTAGACATGACATGCTGTCTCGAAGAGGTAGAGCTTCCCCTGAACTCTCCTACGCTTAGAGACGGCGCGAGGACACGTAACCTTCCTGGAGCCTGAAGTCCCGTAGACTCCTCACACACTGCACAACTCCCTGCTTGGAGATGAAACCGGGGAAGTGCCAGAGTGCTCCTTCGGTCTCTTTTCGCTCGCCTGAAACTAAACGCACTAGGGCAGTTTTGAAGTTTCGGATTCGGAAGCTCTGCGAACAGTGGCAATTCTCAGCACCAAAGGGCAGCCCCAGCCTCAAAGCTGCCGGAAAGCAGAGGGCTGCTGTCAGTCTTCAGTGCTGGAGTGCCCCCGTGGTTAGGAAAAGGGCGCTCTCCTGAGAGCAACACGGTGCTTGCCTGTCCTTGCAGGAGGCATCGCCAAGGCGCCAGTGCTAAAGGGAACACGACTGTGCCAGGCAGGCTCATAGTAAGGCCCATGGACTGCATGCACAAGCTTAGGCGTGCAGCATTTCCCGTGAAAACGTAGTCCACGCAGGGCCTTCACGCTAGTGAGCTTTCCAGGTCTCCTAGGCCCCCTGCCTCCTAGGCCCCTCCCGTGGAGGAAGACTGCATCGCGAACGTCTCTTCCAAGGGCGACTTCACAACATCCAGGGACCTTGGGCCTCCGGATGACAGCTCGTAAGGCGGAGAGAAAGGCGACACACTGCTTCCTTCGTGGGCGAGCTAGATGTCCGAGCTTGCTAACGGCCGCCCGAACACAGGTCCGGCAGGTCTTTTAGGTGTACGGCCAGTGGTTGCCAGCGCTGAACCTGGGCGGCAATGAAGCAACCCTCTCCGTGGGCTTTCGAATGGGAGCCCTTGCTTGCTGTCTCCCTACGCCAAGCAGACAGTTGCCTTTCGAAGCAGCCTGGCCAAGGCACACTTCTCCCCTGAAGCACCCACTAGCTTTTGGCAAGGCGTACGGCCGGCGAGGCCTAGCCCAAGGCACTAAGTACGTCACGCTAGTCTCCCCGTCCCATGCAGAATTGCCCTGGTACGGAGTCTTAACAGGGACGGGCAGGGTGCCGCTTGAGACTCTTTGCCTCTGTCAGAAACTACCTGGACTCTGCAGGGCGCCACTCTGATACCGGTGACCTAGTGAGCAAAGCCCTCTTTCCCCCGCTGGAGAGCAGGCTACGTGCAGCGTCCAAGTTTCCTGCGGAAGAGTGTGGCTGCCTGTGTTGGCTTCACTTCTGGAAGGCCTGTGTGGAGCGACGAGAGAGGGTTCCTAGAGAAAGGGAACGTGTCCTGTGCCCTGCAGGAGGCATCCCAGAGCCCTCATCGCCAAAGGGAAAGCTAGAGCCCTCCACAGGGTTCCAAGTATCCTTCAGATAGTCCGTCCACGCATTGAGGCGTGCAGGGGGTGTCCACTGACTCTGGGGCAGGTGGGGGCAGGAGCTCCAGTATGCTTTTCCTCCTCCCCGTGCCCCATAGAGGAACGCTGCGCACAGGATCCCCCATTCTGGGCGACTGCGCAGCATTAGGCTCTCGAGTGCCTCCGGATCACCGCTTTGAAAGCAGAGTGAAAGGGAACCTTCTCCTTTTGCTCCAGCTAGCTAGCTGGCCAAAGCATTCAAGAGACCTCCGGAACACAGCTCTCGCAGGCCTTCGGTGCCATGCCAGGGGCAGGCAGTGCAGAGCGTGAGCTGCAAGGAAAACACTCTTTTCCTGGTGTCCGTTCCGGGTACCCTTTTACTTACCCGCCCTTTCTCTAGGCCACGCAGAGACTAGACATGACATGCTGTCTCGAAGAGGTAGAGCTTCCCCTGAACTCTCCTACGCTTAGAGACGGCGCGAGGACACGTAACCTTCCTGGAGCCTGAAGTCCCGTAGACTCCTCACACACTGCACAACTCCCTGCTTGGAGATGAAACCGGGGAAGTGCCAGAGTGCTCCTTCGGTCTCTTTTCGCTCGCCTGAAACTAAACGCACTAGGGCAGTTTTGAAGTTTCGGATTCGGAAGCTCTGCGAACAGTGGCAATTCTCAGCAACAAAGGGCAGCCCCAGCCTCAAAGCTGCCGGAAAGCAGAGGGCTGCTGTCAGTCTTCAGTGCTGGAGTGCCCCCGTGGTTAGGAAAAGGGCGCTCTCCTGAGAGCAACACGGTGCTTGCCTGTCCTTGCAGGAGGCATCGCCAAGGCGCCAGTGCTAAAGGGAACACGACTGTGCCAGGCAGGCTCATAGTAAGGCCCATGGACTGCATGCACAAGCTTAGGCGTGCAGCATTTCCCGTGAAAACGTAGTCCACGCAGGGCCTTCACGCTAGTGAGCTTTCCAGGTCTCCTAGGCCTCCTGCCTCCTAGGCCCCTCCCGTGGAGGAAGACTGCATCGCGAACGTCTCTTCCAAGGGCGACTTCACAACATCCAGGGACCTTGGGCCTCCGGATGACAGCTCGTAAGGCGGAGAGAAAGGCGACACACTGCTTCCTTCGTCGGAGAGCTAGATGTCCGAGCTTGCTAACGGCCGCCCGAACACAGGTCCGGCAGGTCTTTTAGGTGTACGGCCAGTGGTTGCCAGCGCTGAACCTGGGCGGCAATGAAGCAACCCTCTCCGTGGGCTTTCGAATGGGAGCCCTTGCTTGCTGTCTCCCTACGCCAAGCAGACAGTTGCCTTTCGAAGCAGCCTGGCCAAGGCACACTTCTCCCCTGAAGCACCCACTAGCTTTTGGCAAGGCGTACGGCCGGCGAGGCCTAGCCCAAGGCACTAAGTACGTCACGCTAGTCTCCCCGTCCCATGCAGAATTGCCCTGGTACGGCGTCTTAACAGGGACGGGCAGGGTGCCGCTTGCGACTCTTTGCCTCTGTCAGAAACTACCTGGACTCTGCAGGGCGCCACTCTGATACCGGTGACCTAGTGAGCAAAGCCCTCTTTCCCCCGCTGGAGAGCAGGCTACGTGCAGCGTCCAAGTTTCCTGCGGAAGAGTGTGGCTGCCTGTGTTGGCTTCACTTCTGGAAGGCCTGTGTGGAGCGACGAGAGAGGGTTCCTAGAGAAAGGGAACGTGTCCTGTGCCCTGCAGGAGGCATCCCAGAGCCCTCATCGCCAAAGGGAAAGCTAGAGCCCTCCACAGGGTTCCAAGTATCCTTCAGATAGTCCGTCCACGCATTGAGGCGTGCACGGGGTGTCCACTGACTCTGGGGCAGGTGGGGGCAGGAGCTCCAGTATGCTTTTCCTCCTCCCCGTGCCCCATAGAGGAACGCTGCGCACAGGATCCCCCATTCTGGGCGACTGCGCAGCATTAGGCTCTCGAGTGCCTCCGGATCACCGCTTTGAAAGCAGAGTGAAAGGGAACCTTCTCCTTTTGCTCCAGCTAGCTAGCTGGCCAAAGCATTCAAGAGACCTCCGGAACACAGCTCTCGCAGGCCTTCGGTGCCATGCCAGGGGCAGGCAGTGCAGAGCGTGAGCTGCAAGGAAAACACTCTTTTCCTGGTGTCCGTTCCGGGTACCCTTTTACTTACCCGCCCTTTCTCTAGGCCACGCAGAGACTAGACATGACATGCTGTCTCGAAGAGGTAGAGCTTCCCCTGAACTCTCCTACGCTTAGAGACGGCGCGAGGACACGTAACCTTCCTGGAGCCTGAAGTCCCGTAGACTCCTCACACACTGCACAACTCCCTGCTTGGAGATGAAACCGGGGAAGTGCCAGAGTGCTCCTTCGGTCTCTTTTCGCTCGCCTGAAACTAAACGCACTAGGGCAGTTTTGAAGTTTCGGATTCGGAAGCTCTGCGAACAGTGGCAATTCTCAGCAACAAAGGGCAGCCCCAGCCTCAAAGCTGCCGGAAAGCAGAGGGCTGCTGTCAGTCTTCAGTGCTGGAGTGCCCCCGTGGTTAGGAAAAGGGCGCTCTCCTGAGAGCAACACGGTGCTTGCCTGTCCTTGCAGGAGGCATCGCCAAGGCGCCAGTGCTAAAGGGAACACGACTGTGCCAGGCAGGCTCATAGTAAGGCCCATGGACTGCATGCACAAGCTTGGGCGTGCAGCCTTTCCCGTGAAAACGTAGTCCACGCAGGGCCTTCACGCTAGTGAGCTTTCCAGGTCTCCTAGGCCTCCTGCCTCCTAGGCCCCTCCCGTGGAGGAAGACTGCATCGCGAACGTCTCTTCCAAGGGCGACTTCACAACATCCAGGGACCTTGGGCCTCCGGATGACAGCTCGTAAGGCGGAGAGAAAGGCGACACACTGCTTCCTTCGTCGGAGAGCTAGATGTCCGAGCTTGCTAACGGCCGCCCGAACACAGGTCCGGCAGGTCTTTTAGGTGTACGGCCAGTGGTTGCCAGCGCTGAACCTGGGCGGCAATGAAGCAACCCTCTCCGTGGGCTTTAGAATGGGAGCCCTTGCTTGCTGTCTCCCTACGCCAAGCAGACAGTTGCCTTTCGAAGCAGCCTGGCCAAGGCACACTTCTCCCCTGAAGCACCCACTAGCTTTTGGCAAGGCGTACGGCCGGCGAGGCCTAGCCCAAGGCACTAAGTACGTCACGCTAGTCTCCCCGTCCCATGCAGAATTGCCCTGGTACGGCGTCTTAACAGGGACGGGCAGGGTGCCGCTTGCGACTCTTTGCCTCTGTCAGAAACTACCTGGACTCTGCAGGGCGCCACTCTGATACCGGTGACCTAGTGAGCAAAGCCCTCTTTCCCCCGCTGGAGAGCAGGCTACGTGCAGCGTCCAAGTTTCCTGCGGAAGAGTGTGGCTGCCTGTGTTGGCTTCACTTCTGGAAGGCCTGTGTGGAGCGACGAGAGAGGGTTCCTAGAGAAAGGGAACGTGTCCTGTGCCCTGCAGGAGGCATCCCAGAGCCCTCATCGCCAAAGGGAAAGCTAGAGCCCTCCACAGGGTTCCAAGTATCCTTCAGATAGTCCGTCCACGCATTGAGGCGTGCACGGGGTGTCCACTGACTCTGGGGCAGGTGGGGGCAGGAGCTCCAGTATGCTTTTCCTCCTCCCCGTGCCCCATAGAGGAACGCTGCGCACAGGATCCCCCATTCTGGGCGACTGCGCAGCATTAGGCTCTCGAGTGCCTCCGGATCACCGCTTTGAAAGCAGAGTGAAAGGGAACCTTCTCCTTTTGCTCCAGCTAGCTAGCTGGCCAAAGCATTCAAGAGACCTCCGGAACACAGCTCTCGCAGGCCTTCGGTGCCATGCCAGGGGCAGGCAGTGCAGAGCGTGAGCTGCAAGGAAAACACTCTTTTCCTGGTGTCCGTTCCGGGTACCCTTTTACTTACCCGCCCTTTCTCTAGGCCACGCAGAGACTAGACATGACATGCTGTCTCGAAGAGGTAGAGCTTCCCCTGAACTCTCCTACGCTTAGAGACGGCGCGAGGACACGTAACCTTCCTGGAGCCTGAAGTCCCGTAGACTCCTCACACACTGCACAACTCCCTGCTTGGAGATGAAACCGGGGAAGTGCCAGAGTGCTCCTTCGGTCTCTTTTCGCTCGCCTGAAACTAAACGCACTAGGGCAGTTTTGAAGTTTCGGATTCGGAAGCTCTGCGAACAGTGGCAATTCTCAGCACCAAAGGGCAGCCCCAGCCTCAAAGCTGCCGGAAAGCAGAGGGCTGCTGTCAGTCTTCAGTGCTGGAGTGCCCCCGTGGTTAGGAAAAGGGCGCTCTCCTGAGAGCAACACGGTGCTTGCCTGTCCTTGCAGGAGGCATCGCCAAGGCGCCAGTGCTAAAGGGAACACGACTGTGCCAGGCAGGCTCATAGTAAGGCCCATGGACTGCATGCACAAGCTTGGGCGTGCAGCCTTTCCCGTGAAAACGTAGTCCACGCAGGGCCTTCACGCTAGTGAGCTTTCCAGGTCTCCTAGGCCTCCTGCCTCCTAGGCCCCTCCCGTGGAGGAAGACTGCATCGCGAACGTCTCTTCCAAGGGCGACTTCACAACATCCAGGGACCTTGGGCCTCCGGATGACAGCTCGTAAGGCGGAGAGAAAGGCGACACACTGCTTCCTTCGTCGGAGAGCTAGATGTCCGAGCTTGCTAACGGCCGCCCGAACACAGGTCCGGCAGGTCTTTTAGGTGTACGGCCAGTGGTTGCCAGCGCTGAACCTGGGCGGCAATGAAGCAACCCTCTCCGTGGGCTTTAGAATGGGAGCCCTTGCTTGCTGTCTCCCTACGCCAAGCAGACAGTTGCCTTTCGAAGCAGCCTGGCCAAGGCACACTTCTCCCCTGAAGCACCCACTAGCTTTTGGCAAGGCGTACGGCCGGCGAGGCCTAGCCCAAGGCACTAAGTACGTCACGCTAGTCTCCCCGTCCCATGCAGAATTGCCCTGGTACGGCGTCTTAACAGGGACGGGCAGGGTGCCGCTTGCGACTCTTTGCCTCTGTCAGAAACTACCTGGACTCTGCAGGGCGCCACTCTGATACCGGTGACCTAGTGAGCAAAGCCCTCTTTCCCCCGCTGGAGAGCAGGCTACGTGCAGCGTCCAAGTTTCCTGCGGAAGAGTGTGGCTGCCTGTGTTGGCTTCACTTCTGGAAGGCCTGTGTGGAGCGACGAGAGAGGGTTCCTAGAGAAAGGGAACGTGTCCTGTGCCCTGCAGGAGGCATCCCAGAGCCCTCATCGCCAAAGGGAAAGCTAGAGCCCTCCACAGGGTTCCAAGTATCCTTCAGATAGTCCGTCCACGCATTGAGGCGTGCACGGGGTGTCCACTGACTCTGGGGCAGGTGGGGGCAGGAGCTCCAGTATGCTTTTCCTCCTCCCCGTGCCCCATAGAGGAACGCTGCGCACAGGATCCCCCATTCTGGGCGACTGCGCAGCATTAGGCTCTCGAGTGCCTCCGGATCACCGCTTTGAAAGCAGAGTGAAAGGGAACCTTCTCCTTTTGCTCCAGCTAGCTAGCTGGCCAAAGCATTCAAGAGACCTCCGGAACACAGCTCTCGCAGGCCTTCGGTGCCATGCCAGGGGCAGGCAGTGCAGAGCGTGAGCTGCAAGGAAAACACTCTTTTCCTGGTGTCCGTTCCGGGTACCCTTTTACTTACCCGCCCTTTCTCTAGGCCACGCAGAGACTAGACATGACATGCTGTCTCGAAGAGGTAGAGCTTCCCCTGAACTCTCCTACGCTTAGAGACGGCGCGAGGACACGTAACCTTCCTGGAGCCTGAAGTCCCGTAGACTCCTCACACACTGCACAACTCCCTGCTTGGAGATGAAACCGGGGAAGTGCCAGAGTGCTCCTTCGGTCTCTTTTCGCTCGCCTGAAACTAAACGCACTAGGGCAGTTTTGAAGTTTCGGATTCGGAAGCTCTGCGAACAGTGGCAATTCTCAGCAACAAAGGGCAGCCCCAGCCTCAAAGCTGCCGGAAAGCAGAGGGCTGCTGTCAGTCTTCAGTGCTGGAGTGCCCCCGTGGTTAGGAAAAGGGCGCTCTCCTGAGAGCAACACGGTGCTTGCCTGTCCTTGCAGGAGGCATCGCCAAGGCGCCAGTGCTAAAGGGAACACGACTGTGCCAGGCAGGCTCATAGTAAGGCCCATGGACTGCATGCACAAGCTTGGGCGTGCAGCCTTTCCCGTGAAAACGTAGTCCACGCAGGGCCTTCACGCTAGTGAGCTTTCCAGGTCTCCTAGGCCTCCTGCCTCCTAGGCCCCTCCCGTGGAGGAAGACTGCATCGCGAACGTCTCTTCCAAGGGCGACTTCACAACATCCAGGGACCTTGGGCCTCCGGATGACAGCTCGTAAGGCGGAGAGAAAGGCGACACACTGCTTCCTTCGTCGGAGAGCTAGATGTCCGAGCTTGCTAACGGCCGCCCGAACACAGGTCCGGCAGGTCTTTTAGGTGTACGGCCAGTGGTTGCCAGCGCTGAACCTGGGCGGCAATGAAGCAACCCTCTCCGTGGGCTTTAGAATGGGAGCCCTTGCTTGCTGTCTCCCTACGCCAAGCAGACAGTTGCCTTTCGAAGCAGCCTGGCCAAGGCACACTTCTCCCCTGAAGCACCCACTAGCTTTTGGCAAGGCGTACGGCCGGCGAGGCCTAGCCCAAGGCACTAAGTACGTCACGCTAGTCTCCCCGTCCCATGCAGAATTGCCCTGGTACGGCGTCTTAACAGGGACGGGCAGGGTGCCGCTTGCGACTCTTTGCCTCTGTCAGAAACTACCTGGACTCTGCAGGGCGCCACTCTGATACCGGTGACCTAGTGAGCAAAGCCCTCTTTCCCCCGCTGGAGAGCAGGCTACGTGCAGCGTCCAAGTTTCCTGCGGAAGAGTGTGGCTGCCTGTGTTGGCTTCACTTCTGGAAGGCCTGTGTGGAGCGACGAGAGAGGGTTCCTAGAGAAAGGGAACGTGTCCTGTGCCCTGCAGGAGGCATCCCAGAGCCCTCATCGCCAAAGGGAAAGCTAGAGCCCTCCACAGGGTTCCAAGTATCCTTCAGATAGTCCGTCCACGCATTGAGGCGTGCAGGGGGTGTCCACTGACTCTGGGGCAGGTGGGGGCAGGAGCTCCAGTATGCTTTTCCTCCTCCCCGTGCCCCATAGAGGAACGCTGCGCACAGGATCCCCCATTCTGGGCGACTGCGCAGCATTAGGCTCTCGAGTGCCTCCGGATCACCGCTTTGAAAGCAGAGTGAAAGGGAACCTTCTCCTTTTGCTCCAGCTAGCTAGCTGGCCAAAGCATTCAAGAGACCTCCGGAACACAGCTCTCGCAGGCCTTCGGTGCCATGCCAGGGGCAGGCAGTGCAGAGCGTGAGCTGCAAGGAAAACACTCTTTTCCTGGTGTCCGTTCCGGGTACCCTTTTACTTACCCGCCCTTTCTCTAGGCCACGCAGAGACTAGACATGACATGCTGTCTCGAAGAGGTAGAGCTTCCCCTGAACTCTCCTACGCTTAGAGACGGCGCGAGGACACGTAACCTTCCTGGAGCCTGAAGTCCCGTAGACTCCTCACACACTGCACAACTCCCTGCTTGGAGATGAAACCGGGGAAGTGCCAGAGTGCTCCTTCGGTCTCTTTTCGCTCGCCTGAAACTAAACGCACTAGGGCAGTTTTGAAGTTTCGGATTCGGAAGCTCTGCGAACAGTGGCAATTCTCAGCAACAAAGGGCAGCCCCAGCCTCAAAGCTGCCGGAAAGCAGAGGGCTGCTGTCAGTCTTCAGTGCTGGAGTGCCCCCGTGGTTAGGAAAAGGGCGCTCTCCTGAGAGCAACACGGTGCTTGCCTGTCCTTGCAGGAGGCATCGCCAAGGCGCCAGTGCTAAAGGGAACACGACTGTGCCAGGCAGGCTCATAGTAAGGCCCATGGACTGCATGCACAAGCTTGGGCGTGCAGCCTTTCCCGTGAAAACGTAGTCCACGCAGGGCCTTCACGCTAGTGAGCTTTCCAGGTCTCCTAGGCCTCCTGCCTCCTAGGCCCCTCCCGTGGAGGAAGACTGCATCGCGAACGTCTCTTCCAAGGGCGACTTCACAACATCCAGGGACCTTGGGCCTCCGGATGACAGCTCGTAAGGCGGAGAGAAAGGCGACACACTGCTTCCTTCGTCGGAGAGCTAGATGTCCGAGCTTGCTAACGGCCGCCCGAACACAGGTCCGGCAGGTCTTTTAGGTGTACGGCCAGTGGTTGCCAGCGCTGAACCTGGGCGGCAATGAAGCAACCCTCTCCGTGGGCTTTAGAATGGGAGCCCTTGCTTGCTGTCTCCCTACGCCAAGCAGACAGTTGCCTTTCGAAGCAGCCTGGCCAAGGCACACTTCTCCCCTGAAGCACCCACTAGCTTTTGGCAAGGCGTACGGCCGGCGAGGCCTAGCCCAAGGCACTAAGTACGTCACGCTAGTCTCCCCGTCCCATGCAGAATTGCCCTGGTACGGCGTCTTAACAGGGACGGGCAGGGTGCCGCTTGCGACTCTTTGCCTCTGTCAGAAACTACCTGGACTCTGCAGGGCGCCACTCTGATACCGGTGACCTAGTGAGCAAAGCCCTCTTTCCCCCGCTGGAGAGCAGGCTACGTGCAGCGTCCAAGTTTCCTGCGGAAGAGTGTGGCTGCCTGTGTTGGCTTCACTTCTGGAAGGCCTGTGTGGAGCGACGAGAGAGGGTTCCTAGAGAAAGGGAACGTGTCCTGTGCCCTGCAGGAGGCATCCCAGAGCCCTCATCGCCAAAGGGAAAGCTAGAGCCCTCCACAGGGTTCCAAGTATCCTTCAGATAGTCCGTCCACGCATTGAGGCGTGCACGGGGTGTCCACTGACTCTGGGGCAGGTGGGGGCAGGAGCTCCAGTATGCTTTTCCTCCTCCCCGTGCCCCATAGAGGAACGCTGCGCACAGGATCCCCCATTCTGGGCGACTGCGCAGCATTAGGCTCTCGAGTGCCTCCGGATCACCGCTTTGAAAGCAGAGTGAAAGGGAACCTTCTCCTTTTGCTCCAGCTAGCTAGCTGGCCAAAGCATTCAAGAGACCTCCGGAACACAGCTCTCGCAGGCCTTCGGTGCCATGCCAGGGGCAGGCAGTGCAGAGCGTGAGCTGCAAGGAAAACACTCTTTTCCTGGTGTCCGTTCCGGGTACCCTTTTACTTACCCGCCCTTTCTCTAGGCCACGCAGAGACTAGACATGACATGCTGTCTCGAAGAGGTAGAGCTTCCCCTGAACTCTCCTACGCTTAGAGACGGCGCGAGGACACGTAACCTTCCTGGAGCCTGAAGTCCCGTAGACTCCTCACACACTGCACAACTCCCTGCTTGGAGATGAAACCGGGGAAGTGCCAGAGTGCTCCTTCGGTCTCTTTTCGCTCGCCTGAAACTAAACGCACTAGGGCAGTTTTGAAGTTTCGGATTCGGAAGCTCTGCGAACAGTGGCAATTCTCAGCAACAAAGGGCAGCCCCAGCCTCAAAGCTGCCGGAAAGCAGAGGGCTGCTGTCAGTCTTCAGTGCTGGAGTGCCCCCGTGGTTAGGAAAAGGGCGCTCTCCTGAGAGCAACACGGTGCTTGCCTGTCCTTGCAGGAGGCATCGCCAAGGCGCCAGTGCTAAAGGGAACACGACTGTGCCAGGCAGGCTCATAGTAAGGCCCATGGACTGCATGCACAAGCTTGGGCGTGCAGCCTTTCCCGTGAAAACGTAGTCCACGCAGGGCCTTCACGCTAGTGAGCTTTCCAGGTCTCCTAGGCCTCCTGCCTCCTAGGCCCCTCCCGTGGAGGAAGACTGCATCGCGAACGTCTCTTCCAAGGGCGACTTCACAACATCCAGGGACCTTGGGCCTCCGGATGACAGCTCGTAAGGCGGAGAGAAAGGCGACACACTGCTTCCTTCGTCGGAGAGCTAGATGTCCGAGCTTGCTAACGGCCGCCCGAACACAGGTCCGGCAGGTCTTTTAGGTGTACGGCCAGTGGTTGCCAGCGCTGAACCTGGGCGGCAATGAAGCAACCCTCTCCGTGGGCTTTAGAATGGGAGCCCTTGCTTGCTGTCTCCCTACGCCAAGCAGACAGTTGCCTTTCGAAGCAGCCTGGCCAAGGCACACTTCTCCCCTGAAGCACCCACTAGCTTTTGGCAAGGCGTACGGCCGGCGAGGCCTAGCCCAAGGCACTAAGTACGTCACGCTAGTCTCCCCGTCCCATGCAGAATTGCCCTGGTACGGCGTCTTAACAGGGACGGGCAGGGTGCCGCTTGCGACTCTTTGCCTCTGTCAGAAACTACCTGGACTCTGCAGGGCGCCACTCTGATACCGGTGACCTAGTGAGCAAAGCCCTCTTTCCCCCGCTGGAGAGCAGGCTACGTGCAGCGTCCAAGTTTCCTGCGGAAGAGTGTGGCTGCCTGTGTTGGCTTCACTTCTGGAAGGCCTGTGTGGAGCGACGAGAGAGGGTTCCTAGAGAAAGGGAACGTGTCCTGTGCCCTGCAGGAGGCATCCCAGAGCCCTCATCGCCAAAGGGAAAGCTAGAGCCCTCCACAGGGTTCCAAGTATCCTTCAGATAGTCCGTCCACGCATTGAGGCGTGCACGGGGTGTCCACTGACTCTGGGGCAGGTGGGGGCAGGAGCTCCAGTATGCTTTTCCTCCTCCCCGTGCCCCATAGAGGAACGCTGCGCACAGGATCCCCCATTCTGGGCGACTGCGCAGCATTAGGCTCTCGAGTGCCTCCGGATCACCGCTTTGAAAGCAGAGTGAAAGGGAACCTTCTCCTTTTGCTCCAGCTAGCTAGCTGGCCAAAGCATTCAAGAGACCTCCGGAACACAGCTCTCGCAGGCCTTCGGTGCCATGCCAGGGGCAGGCAGTGCAGAGCGTGAGCTGCAAGGAAAACACTCTTTTCCTGGTGTCCGTTCCGGGTACCCTTTTACTTACCCGCCCTTTCTCTAGGCCACGCAGAGACTAGACATGACATGCTGTCTCGAAGAGGTAGAGCTTCCCCTGAACTCTCCTACGCTTAGAGACGGCGCGAGGACACGTAACCTTCCTGGAGCCTGAAGTCCCGTAGACTCCTCACACACTGCACAACTCCCTGCTTGGAGATGAAACCGGGGAAGTGCCAGAGTGCTCCTTCGGTCTCTTTTCGCTCGCCTGAAACTAAACGCACTAGGGCAGTTTTGAAGTTTCGGATTCGGAAGCTCTGCGAACAGTGGCAATTCTCAGCACCAAAGGGCAGCCCCAGCCTCAAAGCTGCCGGAAAGCAGAGGGCTGCTGTCAGTCTTCAGTGCTGGAGTGCCCCCGTGGTTAGGAAAAGGGCGCTCTCCTGAGAGCAACACGGTGCTTGCCTGTCCTTGCAGGAGGCATCGCCAAGGCGCCAGTGCTAAAGGGAACACGACTGTGCCAGGCAGGCTCATAGTAAGGCCCATGGACTGCATGCACAAGCTTGGGCGTGCAGCCTTTCCCGTGAAAACGTAGTCCACGCAGGGCCTTCACGCTAGTGAGCTTTCCAGGTCTCCTAGGCCTCCTGCCTCCTAGGCCCCTCCCGTGGAGGAAGACTGCATCGCGAACGTCTCTTCCAAGGGCGACTTCACAACATCCAGGGACCTTGGGCCTCCGGATGACAGCTCGTAAGGCGGAGAGAAAGGCGACACACTGCTTCCTTCGTCGGAGAGCTAGATGTCCGAGCTTGCTAACGGCCGCCCGAACACAGGTCCGGCAGGTCTTTTAGGTGTACGGCCAGTGGTTGCCAGCGCTGAACCTGGGCGGCAATGAAGCAACCCTCTCCGTGGGCTTTAGAATGGGAGCCCTTGCTTGCTGTCTCCCTACGCCAAGCAGACAGTTGCCTTTCGAAGCAGCCTGGCCAAGGCACACTTCTCCCCTGAAGCACCCACTAGCTTTTGGCAAGGCGTACGGACGGCGAGGCCTAGCCCAAGGCACTAAGTACGTCACGCTAGTCTCCCCGTCCCATGCAGAATTGCCCTGGTACGGCGTCTTAACAGGGACGGGCAGGGTGCCGCTTGCGACTCTTTGCCTCTGTCAGAAACTACCTGGACTCTGCAGGGCGCCACTCTGATACCGGTGACCTAGTGAGCAAAGCCCTCTTTCCCCCGCTGGAGAGCAGGCTACGTGCAGCGTCCAAGTTTCCTGCGGAAGAGTGTGGCTGCCTGTGTTGGCTTCACTTCTGGAAGGCCTGTGTGGAGCGACGAGAGAGGGTTCCTAGAGAAAGGGAACGTGTCCTGTGCCCTGCAGGAGGCATCCCAGAGCCCTCATCGCCAAAGGGAAAGCTAGAGCCCTCCACAGGGTTCCAAGTATCCTTCAGATAGTCCGTCCACGCATTGAGGCGTGCACGGGGTGTCCACTGACTCTGGGGCAGGTGGGGGCAGGAGCTCCAGTATGCTTTTCCTCCTCCCCGTGCCCCATAGAGGAACGCTGCGCACAGGATCCCCCATTCTGGGCGACTGCGCAGCATTAGGCTCTCGAGTGCCTCCGGATCACCGCTTTGAAAGCAGAGTGAAAGGGAACCTTCTCCTTTTGCTCCAGCTAGCTAGCTGGCCAAAGCATTCAAGAGACCTCCGGAACACAGCTCTCGCAGGCCTTCGGTGCCATGCCAGGGGCAGGCAGTGCAGAGCGTGAGCTGCAAGGAAAACACTCTTTTCCTGGTGTCCGTTCCGGGTACCCTTTTACTTACCCGCCCTTTCTCTAGGCCACGCAGAGACTAGACATGACATGCTGTCTCGAAGAGGTAGAGCTTCCCCTGAACTCTCCTACGCTTAGAGACGGCGCGAGGACACGTAACCTTCCTGGAGCCTGAAGTCCCGTAGACTCCTCACACACTGCACAACTCCCTGCTTGGAGATGAAACCGGGGAAGTGCCAGAGTGCTCCTTCGGTCTCTTTTCGCTCGCCTGAAACTAAACGCACTAGGGCAGTTTTGAAGTTTCGGATTCGGAAGCTCTGCGAACAGTGGCAATTCTCAGCACCAAAGGGCAGCCCCAGCCTCAAAGCTGCCGGAAAGCAGAGGGCTGCTGTCAGTCTTCAGTGCTGGAGTGCCCCCGTGGTTAGGAAAAGGGCGCTCTCCTGAGAGCAACACGGTGCTTGCCTGTCCTTGCAGGAGGCATCGCCAAGGCGCCAGTGCTAAAGGGAACACGACTGTGCCAGGCAGGCTCATAGTAAGGCCCATGGACTGCATGCACAAGCTTGGGCGTGCAGCCTTTCCCGTGAAAACGTAGTCCACGCAGGGCCTTCACGCTAGTGAGCTTTCCAGGTCTCCTAGGCCTCCTGCCTCCTAGGCCCCTCCCGTGGAGGAAGACTGCATCGCGAACGTCTCTTCCAAGGGCGACTTCACAACATCCAGGGACCTTGGGCCTCCGGATGACAGCTCGTAAGGCGGAGAGAAAGGCGACACACTGCTTCCTTCGTCGGAGAGCTAGATGTCCGAGCTTGCTAACGGCCGCCCGAACACAGGTCCGGCAGGTCTTTTAGGTGTACGGCCAGTGGTTGCCAGCGCTGAACCTGGGCGGCAATGAAGCAACCCTCTCCGTGGGCTTTAGAATGGGAGCCCTTGCTTGCTGTCTCCCTACGCCAAGCAGACAGTTGCCTTTCGAAGCAGCCTGGCCAAGGCACACTTCTCCCCTGAAGCACCCACTAGCTTTTGGCAAGGCGTACGGACGGCGAGGCCTAGCCCAAGGCACTAAGTACGTCACGCTAGTCTCCCCGTCCCATGCAGAATTGCCCTGGTACGGCGTCTTAACAGGGACGGGCAGGGTGCCGCTTGCGACTCTTTGCCTCTGTCAGAAACTACCTGGACTCTGCAGGGCGCCACTCTGATACCGGTGACCTAGTGAGCAAAGCCCTCTTTCCCCCGCTGGAGAGCAGGCTACGTGCAGCGTCCAAGTTTCCTGCGGAAGAGTGTGGCTGCCTGTGTTGGCTTCACTTCTGGAAGGCCTGTGTGGAGCGACGAGAGAGGGTTCCTAGAGAAAGGGAACGTGTCCTGTGCCCTGCAGGAGGCATCCCAGAGCCCTCATCGCCAAAGGGAAAGCTAGAGCCCTCCACAGGGTTCCAAGTATCCTTCAGATAGTCCGTCCACGCATTGAGGCGTGCACGGGGTGTCCACTGACTCTGGGGCAGGTGGGGGCAGGAGCTCCAGTATGCTTTTCCTCCTCCCCGTGCCCCATAGAGGAACGCTGCGCACAGGATCCCCCATTCTGGGCGACTGCGCAGCATTAGGCTCTCGAGTGCCTCCGGATCACCGCTTTGAAAGCAGAGTGAAAGGGAACCTTCTCCTTTTGCTCCAGCTAGCTAGCTGGCCAAAGCATTCAAGAGACCTCCGGAACACAGCTCTCGCAGGCCTTCGGTGCCATGCCAGGGGCAGGCAGTGCAGAGCGTGAGCTGCAAGGAAAACACTCTTTTCCTGGTGTCCGTTCCGGGTACCCTTTTACTTACCCGCCCTTTCTCTAGGCCACGCAGAGACTAGACATGACATGCTGTCTCGAAGAGGTAGAGCTTCCCCTGAACTCTCCTACGCTTAGAGACGGCGCGAGGACACGTAACCTTCCTGGAGCCTGAAGTCCCGTAGACTCCTCACACACTGCACAACTCCCTGCTTGGAGATGAAACCGGGGAAGTGCCAGAGTGCTCCTTCGGTCTCTTTTCGCTCGCCTGAAACTAAACGCACTAGGGCAGTTTTGAAGTTTCGGATTCGGAAGCTCTGCGAACAGTGGCAATTCTCAGCAACAAAGGGCAGCCCCAGCCTCAAAGCTGCCGGAAAGCAGAGGGCTGCTGTCAGTCTTCAGTGCTGGAGTGCCCCCGTGGTTAGGAAAAGGGCGCTCTCCTGAGAGCAACACGGTGCTTGCCTGTCCTTGCAGGAGGCATCGCCAAGGCGCCAGTGCTAAAGGGAACACGACTGTGCCAGGCAGGCTCATAGTAAGGCCCATGGACTGCATGCACAAGCTTGGGCGTGCAGCCTTTCCCGTGAAAACGTAGTCCACGCAGGGCCTTCACGCTAGTGAGCTTTCCAGGTCTCCTAGGCCTCCTGCCTCCTAGGCCCCTCCCGTGGAGGAAGACTGCATCGCGAACGTCTCTTCCAAGGGCGACTTCACAACATCCAGGGACCTTGGGCCTCCGGATGACAGCTCGTAAGGCGGAGAGAAAGGCGACACACTGCTTCCTTCGTCGGAGAGCTAGATGTCCGAGCTTGCTAACGGCCGCCCGAACACAGGTCCGGCAGGTCTTTTAGGTGTACGGCCAGTGGTTGCCAGCGCTGAACCTGGGCGGCAATGAAGCAACCCTCTCCGTGGGCTTTAGAATGGGAGCCCTTGCTTGCTGTCTCCCTACGCCAAGCAGACAGTTGCCTTTCGAAGCAGCCTGGCCAAGGCACACTTCTCCCCTGAAGCACCCACTAGCTTTTGGCAAGGCGTACGGACGGCGAGGCCTAGCCCAAGGCACTAAGTACGTCACGCTAGTCTCCCCGTCCCATGCAGAATTGCCCTGGTACGGCGTCTTAACAGGGACGGGCAGGGTGCCGCTTGCGACTCTTTGCCTCTGTCAGAAACTACCTGGACTCTGCAGGGCGCCACTCTGATACCGGTGACCTAGTGAGCAAAGCCCTCTTTCCCCCGCTGGAGAGCAGGCTACGTGCAGCGTCCAAGTTTCCTGCGGAAGAGTGTGGCTGCCTGTGTTGGCTTCACTTCTGGAAGGCCTGTGTGGAGCGACGAGAGAGGGTTCCTAGAGAAAGGGAACGTGTCCTGTGCCCTGCAGGAGGCATCCCAGAGCCCTCATCGCCAAAGGGAAAGCTAGAGCCCTCCACAGGGTTCCAAGTATCCTTCAGATAGTCCGTCCACGCATTGAGGCGTGCACGGGGTGTCCACTGACTCTGGGGCAGGTGGGGGCAGGAGCTCCAGTATGCTTTTCCTCCTCCCCGTGCCCCATAGAGGAACGCTGCGCACAGGATCCCCCATTCTGGGCGACTGCGCAGCATTAGGCTCTCGAGTGCCTCCGGATCACCGCTTTGAAAGCAGAGTGAAAGGGAACCTTCTCCTTTTGCTCCAGCTAGCTAGCTGGCCAAAGCATTCAAGAGACCTCCGGAACACAGCTCTCGCAGGCCTTCGGTGCCATGCCAGGGGCAGGCAGTGCAGAGCGTGAGCTGCAAGGAAAACACTCTTTTCCTGGTGTCCGTTCCGGGTACCCTTTTACTTACCCGCCCTTTCTCTAGGCCACGCAGAGACTAGACATGACATGCTGTCTCGAAGAGGTAGAGCTTCCCCTGAACTCTCCTACGCTTAGAGACGGCGCGAGGACACGTAACCTTCCTGGAGCCTGAAGTCCCGTAGACTCCTCACACACTGCACAACTCCCTGCTTGGAGATGAAACCGGGGAAGTGCCAGAGTGCTCCTTCGGTCTCTTTTCGCTCGCCTGAAACTAAACGCACTAGGGCAGTTTTGAAGTTTCGGATTCGGAAGCTCTGCGAACAGTGGCAATTCTCAGCAACAAAGGGCAGCCCCAGCCTCAAAGCTGCCGGAAAGCAGAGGGCTGCTGTCAGTCTTCAGTGCTGGAGTGCCCCCGTGGTTAGGAAAAGGGCGCTCTCCTGAGAGCAACACGGTGCTTGCCTGTCCTTGCAGGAGGCATCGCCAAGGCGCCAGTGCTAAAGGGAACACGACTGTGCCAGGCAGGCTCATAGTAAGGCCCATGGACTGCATGCACA
>NW_026871798.1:0-42013 GCF_028564815.1 Eubalaena glacialis | reverse complement strand
CTGCAACTCACAAACCTGCAGACTTATAAATGATAACTCTCGTCCACAAATATATTGAGGGAAGGCAACGAGGAGGATTTGAAAGCAAGGCAGAATTGCAGGAAACAGGTTTCAGGAGGCAGACTCGACTCGCCTTGAAAGCACAGGAAAAGCGGCAAAGCGTTGACAACGATGCCCTTGGCCAAAAAGGGCGTATGCGTTTTTTCCTGAATATATTCAGGAAAAAACGCATACGCCCTTTTTGGCCAACCAGGCAAGCCGGAAAGGCAAATCAGCGCTACAGAGAAGTCTCGCTTGCCATCGGTCAAAAGGGCCATGCTGAAAAAGGTGTAAAAACCAGAAATGCAGGACAGGCCATGGAGACATGGGAGCCTTGCTACGCTGATGGGCGGGCTGTAAATTGCCAGCAGCCACTCTGGAGAAGTGTACGGTGCGTCCTGAAACATGTAATAAGCACAGCTTAGAGAGCATAGGGCACTTCCCCTCATGGGCGTATACATCGGGAAACCTAAAAATCAACAAGACACAGGCACCCCAAAGTTTAGGGCTGCTCTGTTTCCAAGAACCTCCACTTCGCTACACCTTCAATAGCCCAGGAAAGCGAAAAATGGATAAAGAAGTTGTGGTACTTAGGCACAATGGAATATCACTCAGCCATGAAATCAATGTCATAAGGCTAGTAGCAGCAGGATGAGTGGATTTAGGTACGATGACCCTCAGTGAAATAAGTCACAGAGAAAAAGACACTTATCCTAAGATATCACTTATAGAGGGAATGTCAAAATCGCTACACTTGAACTGAATTACAAAACAGAACAGAGTCACACATTTAGAAAACCCACTATGGCTGCTTAACGGGAAAGGTGAGGTGGGGTGATGCATAAAACAAGGGTTTGAAATTAGCTCAGCTACCGTTCCACAAGCCAAATATGTAATAGACAAGACCTACTCCCTGCTCAGTGAACTGGACTCAACAGCCCCTATTCACCGCCCAAGAATATATCTGACTAGTAAGAGTCTTAAAACCTATGTATTGATCTCTCTCTGGAAGGGAATCAAGAGGGTGTAAAGCGGCATAAACACAGCAGTGAAAAGCAGCTAAACCCCATTATAAAAATAGATTACTTTAAAAAAAAAAAAACCCCATAAAACAAAGACAGTGAAAGAGAGAGAAATGCTTACAAAATCCGCTCAGGGGCTCTGATGCAACCTGGATTGACCATATCTAGACCCACAGCTGGATGAGACATAAGGCTGGACACTCTTGGGGCTGAGAGGATTGGTGAGCTTGGGTGAGCAAACGCAGACCCTTTAAAGTCATACTGCGTGGGACCCATGCCGTGGGTCCCAAATCTCCAGGTTCCAGGGCATCTTCCTCCATCGAAAACATGCGTGGGAAACCCAGAAGATGGTACACCGTGTGATCGGGAAAGGTTTCTCAAACGCACCTCATTCCTCCTCTCCTTGTGCTCGGGTTCGCCATTCCAGCCGCTCTACTAACAATCTCCCTACTTGGAGAATCAGCACCTTTAACCTCCTGTTTCGGACAGGTCGCAATTTGGCCTGAGGATGAACGGGAAGAGGGGGAACCAATGAGAGACTAGCTCTAGGTGTTGGGACAGGCACAGGTCACTCTATTTTCCCATCAGGAAGAAGAATGAACCACAGGCTCAGCCTGCCCCCCGGAACCAGAATAGGGCCTGAAGCAATCCTGCGCTCTGGCGGCCAGCTCCCAAAAAAGCGAGTTGCCAAATGGAGCTCAGGGGCACTGCAACTCACAAACCTGCAGACTTATAAATGATAACTCTCGTCCACAAATATATTGAGGGAAGGCAACGAGGAGGATTTGAAAGCAAGGCAGAATTGCAGGAAACAGGTTTCAGGAGGCAGACTCGACTCGCCTTGAAAGCACAGGAAAAGCGGCAAAGCGTTGACAACGATGCCCTTGGCCAAAAAGGGCGTATGCGTTTTTTCCTGAATATATTCAGGAAAAAACGCATACGCCCTTTTTGGCCAACCAGGCAAGCCGGAAAGGCAAATCAGCGCTACAGAGAAGTCTCGCTTGCCATCGGTCAAAAGGGCCATGCTGAAAAAGGTGTAAAAACCAGAAATGCAGGACAGGCCATGGAGACATGGGAGCCTTGCTACGCTGATGGGCGGGCTGTAAATTGCCAGCAGCCACTCTGGAGAAGTGTACGGTGCGTCCTGAAACATGTAATAAGCACAGCTTAGAGAGCATAGGGCACTTCCCCTCATGGGCGTATACATCGGGAAACCTAAAAATCAACAAGACACAGGCACCCCAAAGTTTAGGGCTGCTCTGTTTCCAAGAACCTCCACTTCGCTACACCTTCAATAGCCCAGGAAAGCGAAAAATGGATAAAGAAGTTGTGGTACTTAGGCACAATGGAATATCACTCAGCCATGAAATCAATGTCATAAGGCTAGTAGCAGCAGGATGAGTGGATTTAGGTACGATGACCCTCAGTGAAATAAGTCACAGAGAAAAAGACACTTATCCTAAGATATCACTTATAGAGGGAATGTCAAAATCGCTACACTTGAACTGAATTACAAAACAGAACAGAGTCACACATTTAGAAAACCCACTATGGCTGCTTAACGGGAAAGGTGAGGTGGGGTGATGCATAAAACAAGGGTTTGAAATTAGCTCAGCTACCGTTCCACAAGCCAAATATGTAATAGACAAGACCTACTCCCTGCTCAGTGAACTGGACTCAACAGCCCCTATTCACCGCCCAAGAATATATCTGACTAGTAAGAGTCTTAAAACCTATGTATTGATCTCTCTCTGGAAGGGAATCAAGAGGGTGTAAAGCGGCATAAACACAGCAGTGAAAAGCAGCTAAACCCCATTATAAAAATAGATTACTTTAAAAAAAAAAACCCCCATAAAACAAAGACAGTGAAAGAGAGAGAAATGCTTACAAAATCCGCTCAGGGGCTCTGATGCAACCTGGATTGACCATATCTAGACCCACAGCTGGATGAGACATAAGGCTGGACACTCTTGGGGCTGAGAGGATTGGTGAGCTTGGGTGAGCAAACGCAGACCCTTTAAAGTCATACTGCGTGGGACCCATGCCGTGGGTCCCAAATCTCCAGGTTCCAGGGCATCTTCCTCCATCGAAAACATGCGTGGGAAACCCAGAAGATGGTACACCGTGTGATCGGGAAAGGTTTCTCAAACGCACCTCATTCCTCCTCTCCTTGTGCTCGGGTTCGCCATTCCAGCCGCTCTACTAACAATCTCCCTACTTGGAGAATCAGCACCTTTAACCTCCTGTTTCGGACAGGTCGCAATTTGGCCTGAGGATGAACGGGAAGAGGGGGAACCAATGAGAGACTAGCTCTAGGTGTTGGGACAGGCACAGGTCACTCTATTTTCCCATCAGGAAGAAGAATGAACCACAGGCTCAGCCTGCCCCCCGGAACCAGAATAGGGCCTGAAGCAATCCTGCGCTCTGGCGGCCAGCTCCCAAAAAAGCGAGTTGCCAAATGGAGCTCAGGGGCACTGCAACTCACAAACCTGCAGACTTATAAATGATAACTCTCGTCCACAAATATATTGAGGGAAGGCAACGAGGAGGATTTGAAAGCAAGGCAGAATTGCAGGAAACAGGTTTCAGGAGGCAGACTCGACTCGCCTTGAAAGCACAGGAAAAGCGGCAAAGCGTTGACAACGATGCCCTTGGCCAAAAAGGGCGTATGCGTTTTTTCCTGAATATATTCAGGAAAAAACGCATACGCCCTTTTTGGCCAACCAGGCAAGCCGGAAAGGCAAATCAGCGCTACAGAGAAGTCTCGCTTGCCATCGGTCAAAAGGGCCATGCTGAAAAAGGTGTAAAAACCAGAAATGCAGGACAGGCCATGGAGACATGGGAGCCTTGCTACGCTGATGGGCGGGCTGTAAATTGCCAGCAGCCACTCTGGAGAAGTGTACGGTGCGTCCTGAAACATGTAATAAGCACAGCTTAGAGAGCATAGGGCACTTCCCCTCATGGGCGTATACATCGGGAAACCTAAAAATCAACAAGACACAGGCACCCCAAAGTTTAGGGCTGCTCTGTTTCCAAGAACCTCCACTTCGCTACACCTTCAATAGCCCAGGAAAGCGAAAAATGGATAAAGAAGTTGTGGTACTTAGGCACAATGGAATATCACTCAGCCATGAAATCAATGTCATAAGGCTAGTAGCAGCAGGATGAGTGGATTTAGGTACGATGACCCTCAGTGAAATAAGTCACAGAGAAAAAGACACTTATCCTAAGATATCACTTATAGAGGGAATGTCAAAATCGCTACACTTGAACTGAATTACAAAACAGAACAGAGTCACACATTTAGAAAACCCACTATGGCTGCTTAACGGGAAAGGTGAGGTGGGGTGATGCATAAAACAAGGGTTTGAAATTAGCTCAGCTACCGTTCCACAAGCCAAATATGTAATAGACAAGACCTACTCCCTGCTCAGTGAACTGGACTCAACAGCCCCTATTCACCGCCCAAGAATATATCTGACTAGTAAGAGTCTTAAAACCTATGTATTGATCTCTCTCTGGAAGGGAATCAAGAGGGTGTAAAGCGGCATAAACACAGCAGTGAAAAGCAGCTAAACCCCATTATAAAAATAGATTACTTTAAAAAAAAAAACCCCCATAAAACAAAGACAGTGAAAGAGAGAGAAATGCTTACAAAATCCGCTCAGGGGCTCTGATGCAACCTGGATTGACCATATCTAGACCCACAGCTGGATGAGACATAAGGCTGGACACTCTTGGGGCTGAGAGGATTGGTGAGCTTGGGTGAGCAAACGCAGACCCTTTAAAGTCATACTGCGTGGGACCCATGCCGTGGGTCCCAAATCTCCAGGTTCCAGGGCATCTTCCTCCATCGAAAACATGCGTGGGAAACCCAGAAGATGGTACACCGTGTGATCGGGAAAGGTTTCTCAAACGCACCTCATTCCTCCTCTCCTTGTGCTCGGGTTCGCCATTCCAGCCGCTCTACTAACAATCTCCCTACTTGGAGAATCAGCACCTTTAACCTCCTGTTTCGGACAGGTCGCAATTTGGCCTGAGGATGAACGGGAAGAGGGGGAACCAATGAGAGACTAGCTCTAGGTGTTGGGACGGGCACAGGTCACTCTATTTTCCCATCAGGAAGAAGAATGAACCACAGGCTCAGCCTGCCCCCCGGAACCAGAATAGGGCCTGAAGCAATCCTGCGCTCTGGCGGCCAGCTCCCAAAAAAGCGAGTTGCCAAATGGAGCTCAGGGGCACTGCAACTCACAAACCTGCAGACTTATAAATGATAACTCTCGTCCACAAATATATTGAGGGAAGGCAACGAGGAGGATTTGAAAGCAAGGCAGAATTGCAGGAAACAGGTTTCAGGAGGCAGACTCGACTCGCCTTGAAAGCACAGGAAAAGCGGCAAAGCGTTGACAACGATGCCCTTGGCCAAAAAGGGCGTATGCGTTTTTTCCTGAATATATTCAGGAAAAAACGCATACGCCCTTTTTGGCCAACCAGGCAAGCCGGAAAGGCAAATCAGCGCTACAGAGAAGTCTCGCTTGCCATCGGTCAAAAGGGCCATGCTGAAAAAGGTGTAAAAACCAGAAATGCAGGACAGGCCATGGAGACATGGGAGCCTTGCTACGCTGATGGGCGGGCTGTAAATTGCCAGCAGCCACTCTGCAGAAGTGTACGGTGCGTCCTGAAACATGTAATAAGCACAGCTTAGAGAGCATAGGGCACTTCCCCTCATGGGCGTATACATCGGGAAACCTAAAAATCAACAAGACACAGGCACCCCAAAGTTTAGGGCTGCTCTGTTTCCAAGAACCTCCACTTCGGTACACCTTCAATAGCCCAGGAAAGCGAAAAATGGATAAAGAAGTTGTGGTACTTAGGCACAATGGAATATCACTCAGCCATGAAATCAATGTCATAAGGCTAGTAGCAGCAGGATGAGTGGATTTAGGTACGATGACCCTCAGTGAAATAAGTCACAGAGAAAAAGACACTTATCCTAAGATATCACTTATAGAGGGAATGTCAAAATCGCTACACTTGAACTGAATTACAAAACAGAACAGAGTCACACATTTAGAAAACCCACTATGGCTGCTTAACGGGAAAGGTGAGGTGGGGTGATGCATAAAACAAGGGTTTGAAATTAGCTCAGCTACCGTTCCACAAGCCAAATATGTAATAGACAAGACCTACTCCCTGCTCAGTGAACTGGACTCAACAGCCCCTATTCACCGCCCAAGAATATATCTGACTAGTAAGAGTCTTAAAACCTATGTATTGATCTCTCTCTGGAAGGGAATCAAGAGGGTGTAAAGCGGCATAAACACAGCAGTGAAAAGCAGCTAAACCCCATTATAAAAATAGATTACTTTAAAAAAAAAAAACCCCCATAAAACAAAGACAGTGAAAGAGAGAGAAATGCTTACAAAATCCGCTCAGGGGCTCTGATGCAACCTGGATTGACCATATCTAGACCCACAGCTGGATGAGACATAAGGCTGGACACTCTTGGGGCTGAGAGGATTGGTGAGCTTGGGTGAGCAAACGCAGACCCTTTAAAGTCATACTGCGTGGGACCCATGCCGTGGGTCCCAAATCTCCAGGTTCCAGGGCATCTTCCTCCATCGAAAACATGCGTGGGAAACCCAGAAGATGGTACACCGTGTGATCGGGAAAGGTTTCTCAAACGCACCTCATTCCTCCTCTCCTTGTGCTCGGGTTCGCCATTCCAGCCGCTCTACTAACAATCTCCCTACTTGGAGAATCAGCACCTTTAACCTCCTGTTTCGGACAGGTCGCAATTTGGCCTGAGGATGAACGGGAAGAGGGGGAACCAATGAGAGACTAGCTCTAGGTGTTGGGACGGGCACAGGTCACTCTATTTTCCCATCAGGAAGAAGAATGAACCACAGGCTCAGCCTGCCCCCCGGAACCAGAATAGGGCCTGAAGCAATCCTGCGCTCTGGCGGCCAGCTCCCAAAAAAGCGAGTTGCCAAATGGAGCTCAGGGGCACTGCAACTCACAAACCTGCAGACTTATAAATGATAACTCTCGTCCACAAATATATTGAGGGAAGGCAACGAGGAGGATTTGAAAGCAAGGCAGAATTGCAGGAAACAGGTTTCAGGAGGCAGACTCGACTCGCCTTGAAAGCACAGGAAAAGCGGCAAAGCGTTGACAACGATGCCCTTGGCCAAAAAGGGCGTATGCGTTTTTTCCTGAATATATTCAGGAAAAAACGCATACGCCCTTTTTGGCCAACCAGGCAAGCCGGAAAGGCAAATCAGCGCTACAGAGAAGTCTCGCTTGCCATCGGTCAAAAGGGCCATGCTGAAAAAGGTGTAAAAACCAGAAATGCAGGACAGGCCATGGAGACATGGGAGCCTTGCTACGCTGATGGGCGGGCTGTAAATTGCCAGCAGCCACTCTGCAGAAGTGTACGGTGCGTCCTGAAACATGTAATAAGCACAGCTTAGAGAGCATAGGGCACTTCCCCTCATGGGCGTATACATCGGGAAACCTAAAAATCAACAAGACACAGGCACCCCAAAGTTTAGGGCTGCTCTGTTTCCAAGAACCTCCACTTCGCTACACCTTCAATAGCCCAGGAAAGCGAAAAATGGATAAAGAAGTTGTGGTACTTAGGCACAATGGAATATCACTCAGCCATGAAATCAATGTCATAAGGCTAGTAGCAGCAGGATGAGTGGATTTAGGTACGATGACCCTCAGTGAAATAAGTCACAGAGAAAAAGACACTTATCCTAAGATATCACTTATAGAGGGAATGTCAAAATCGCTACACTTGAACTGAATTACAAAACAGAACAGAGTCACACATTTAGAAAACCCACTATGGCTGCTTAACGGGAAAGGTGAGGTGGGGTGATGCATAAAACAAGGGTTTGAAATTAGCTCAGCTACCGTTCCACAAGCCAAATATGTAATAGACAAGACCTACTCCCTGCTCAGTGAACTGGACTCAACAGCCCCTATTCACCGCCCAAGAATATATCTGACTAGTAAGAGTCTTAAAACCTATGTATTGATCTCTCTCTGGAAGGGAATCAAGAGGGTGTAAAGCGGCATAAACACAGCAGTGAAAAGCAGCTAAACCCCATTATAAAAATAGATTACTTTAAAAAAAAAAAACCCCCATAAAACAAAGACAGTGAAAGAGAGAGAAATGCTTACAAAATCCGCTCAGGGGCTCTGATGCAACCTGGATTGACCATATCTAGACCCACAGCTGGATGAGACATAAGGCTGGACACTCTTGGGGCTGAGAGGATTGGTGAGCTTGGGTGAGCAAACGCAGACCCTTTAAAGTCATACTGCGTGGGACCCATGCCGTGGGTCCCAAATCTCCAGGTTCCAGGGCATCTTCCTACATCGAAAACATGCGTGGGAAACCCAGAAGATGGTACACCGTGTGATCGGGAAAGGTTTCTCAAACGCACCTCATTCCTCCTCTCCTTGTGCTCGGGTTCGCCATTCCAGCCGCTCTACTAACAATCTCCCTACTTGGAGAATCAGCACCTTTAACCTCCTGTTTCGGACAGGTCGCAATTTGGCCTGAGGATGAACGGGAAGAGGGGGAACCAATGAGAGACTAGCTCTAGGTGTTGGGACGGGCACAGGTCACTCTATTTTCCCATCAGGAAGAAGAATGAACCACAGGCTCAGCCTGCCCCCCGGAACCAGAATAGGGCCTGAAGCAATCCTGCGCTCTGGCGGCCAGCTCCCAAAAAAGCGAGTTGCCAAATGGAGCTCAGGGGCACTGCAACTCACAAACCTGCAGACTTATAAATGATAACTCTCGTCCACAAATATATTGAGGGAAGGCAACGAGGAGGATTTGAAAGCAAGGCAGAATTGCAGGAAACAGGTTTCAGGAGGCAGACTCGACTCGCCTTGAAAGCACAGGAAAAGCGGCAAAGCGTTGACAACGATGCCCTTGGCCAAAAAGGGCGTATGCGTTTTTTCCTGAATATATTCAGGAAAAAACGCATACGCCCTTTTTGGCCAACCAGGCAAGCCGGAAAGGCAAATCAGCGCTACAGAGAAGTCTCGCTTGCCATCGGTCAAAAGGGCCATGCTGAAAAAGGTGTAAAAACCAGAAATGCAGGACAGGCCATGGAGACATGGGAGCCTTGCTACGCTGATGGGCGGGCTGTAAATTGCCAGCAGCCACTCTGGAGAAGTGTACGGTGCGTCCTGAAACATGTAATAAGCACAGCTTAGAGAGCATAGGGCACTTCCCCTCATGGGCGTATACATCGGGAAACCTAAAAATCAACAAGACACAGGCACCCCAAAGTTTAGGGCTGCTCTGTTTCCAAGAACCTCCACTTCGCTACACCTTCAATAGCCCAGGAAAGCGAAAAATGGATAAAGAAGTTGTGGTACTTAGGCACAATGGAATATCACTCAGCCATGAAATCAATGTCATAAGGCTAGTAGCAGCAGGATGAGTGGATTTAGGTACGATGACCCTCAGTGAAATAAGTCACAGAGAAAAAGACACTTATCCTAAGATATCACTTATAGAGGGAATGTCAAAATCGCTACACTTGAACTGAATTACAAAACAGAACAGAGTCACACATTTAGAAAACCCACTATGGCTGCTTAACGGGAAAGGTGAGGTGGGGTGATGCATAAAACAAGGGTTTGAAATTAGCTCAGCTACCGTTCCACAAGCCAAATATGTAATAGACAAGACCTACTCCCTGCTCAGTGAACTGGACTCAACAGCCCCTATTCACCGCCCAAGAATATATCTGACTAGTAAGAGTCTTAAAACCTATGTATTGATCTCTCTCTGGAAGGGAATCAAGAGGGTGTAAAGCGGCATAAACACAGCAGTGAAAAGCAGCTAAACCCCATTATAAAAATAGATTACTTTAAAAAAAAAAAACCCCCATAAAACAAAGACAGTGAAAGAGAGAGAAATGCTTACAAAATCCGCTCAGGGGCTCTGATGCAACCTGGATTGACCATATCTAGACCCACAGCTGGATGAGACATAAGGCTGGACACTCTTGGGGCTGAGAGGATTGGTGAGCTTGGGTGAGCAAACGCAGACCCTTTAAAGTCATACTGCGTGGGACCCATGCCGTGGGTCCCAAATCTCCAGGTTCCAGGGCATCTTCCTCCATCGAAAACATGCGTGGGAAACCCAGAAGATGGTACACCGTGTGATCGGGAAAGGTTTCTCAAACGCACCTCATTCCTCCTCTCCTTGTGCTCGGGTTCGCCATTCCAGCCGCTCTACTAACAATCTCCCTACTTGGAGAATCAGCACCTTTAACCTCCTGTTTCGGACAGGTCGCAATTTGGCCTGAGGATGAACGGGAAGAGGGGGAACCAATGAGAGACTAGCTCTAGGTGTTGGGACGGGCACAGGTCACTCTATTTTCCCATCAGGAAGAAGAATGAACCACAGGCTCAGCCTGCCCCCCGGAACCAGAATAGGGCCTGAAGCAATCCTGCGCTCTGGCGGCCAGCTCCCAAAAAAGCGAGTTGCCAAATGGAGCTCAGGGGCACTGCAACTCACAAACCTGCAGACTTATAAATGATAACTCTCGTCCACAAATATATTGAGGGAAGGCAACGAGGAGGATTTGAAAGCAAGGCAGAATTGCAGGAAACAGGTTTCAGGAGGCAGACTCGACTCGCCTTGAAAGCACAGGAAAAGCGGCAAAGCGTTGACAACGATGCCCTTGGCCAAAAAGGGCGTATGCGTTTTTTCCTGAATATATTCAGGAAAAAACGCATACGCCCTTTTTGGCCAACCAGGCAAGCCGGAAAGGCAAATCAGCGCTACAGAGAAGTCTCGCTTGCCATCGGTCAAAAGGGCCATGCTGAAAAAGGTGTAAAAACCAGAAATGCAGGACAGGCCATGGAGACATGGGAGCCTTGCTACGCTGATGGGCGGGCTGTAAATTGCCAGCAGCCACTCTGCAGAAGTGTACGGTGCGTCCTGAAACATGTAATAAGCACAGCTTAGAGAGCATAGGGCACTTCCCCTCATGGGCGTATACATCGGGAAACCTAAAAATCAACAAGACACAGGCACCCCAAAGTTTAGGGCTGCTCTGTTTCCAAGAACCTCCACTTCGCTACACCTTCAATAGCCCAGGAAAGCGAAAAATGGATAAAGAAGTTGTGGTACTTAGGCACAATGGAATATCACTCAGCCATGAAATCAATGTCATAAGGCTAGTAGCAGCAGGATGAGTGGATTTAGGTACGATGACCCTCAGTGAAATAAGTCACAGAGAAAAAGACACTTATCCTAAGATATCACTTATAGAGGGAATGTCAAAATCGCTACACTTGAACTGAATTACAAAACAGAACAGAGTCACACATTTAGAAAACCCACTATGGCTGCTTAACGGGAAAGGTGAGGTGGGGTGATGCATAAAACAAGGGTTTGAAATTAGCTCAGCTACCGTTCCACAAGCCAAATATGTAATAGACAAGACCTACTCCCTGCTCAGTGAACTGGACTCAACAGCCCCTATTCACCGCCCAAGAATATATCTGACTAGTAAGAGTCTTAAAACCTATGTATTGATCTCTCTCTGGAAGGGAATCAAGAGGGTGTAAAGCGGCATAAACACAGCAGTGAAAAGCAGCTAAACCCCATTATAAAAATAGATTACTTTAAAAAAAAAAAACCCCCATAAAACAAAGACAGTGAAAGAGAGAGAAATGCTTACAAAATCCGCTCAGGGGCTCTGATGCAACCTGGATTGACCATATCTAGACCCACAGCTGGATGAGACATAAGGCTGGACACTCTTGGGGCTGAGAGGATTGGTGAGCTTGGGTGAGCAAACGCAGACCCTTTAAAGTCATACTGCGTGGGACCCATGCCGTGGGTCCCAAATCTCCAGGTTCCAGGGCATCTTCCTCCATAGAAAACATGCGTGGGAAACCCAGAAGATGGTACACCGTGTGATCGGGAAAGGTTTCTCAAACGCACCTCATTCCTCCTCTCCTTGTGCTCGGGTTCGCCATTCCAGCCGCTCTACTAACAATCTCCCTACTTGGAGAATCAGCACCTTTAACCTCCTGTTTCGGACAGGTCGCAATTTGGCCTGAGGATGAACGGGAAGAGGGGGAACCAATGAGAGACTAGCTCTAGGTGTTGGGACAGGCACAGGTCACTCTATTTTCCCATCAGGAAGAAGAATGAACCACAGGCTCAGCCTGCCCCCCGGAACCAGAATAGGGCCTGAAGCAATCCTGCGCTCTGGCGGCCAGCTCCCAAAAAAGCGAGTTGCCAAATGGAGCTCAGGGGCACTGCAACTCACAAACCTGCAGACTTATAAATGATAACTCTCGTCCACAAATATATTGAGGGAAGGCAACGAGGAGGATTTGAAAGCAAGGCAGAATTGCAGGAAACAGGTTTCAGGAGGCAGACTCGACTCGCCTTGAAAGCACAGGAAAAGCGGCAAAGCGTTGACAACGATGCCCTTGGCCAAAAAGGGCGTATGCGTTTTTTCCTGAATATATTCAGGAAAAAACGCATACGCCCTTTTTGGCCAACCAGGCAAGCCGGAAAGGCAAATCAGCGCTACAGAGAAGTCTCGCTTGCCATCGGTCAAAAGGGCCATGCTGAAAAAGGTGTAAAAACCAGAAATGCAGGACAGGCCATGGAGACATGGGAGCCTTGCTACGCTGATGGGCGGGCTGTAAATTGCCAGCAGCCACTCTGGAGAAGTGTACGGTGCGTCCTGAAACATGTAATAAGCACAGCTTAGAGAGCATAGGGCACTTCCCCTCATGGGCGTATACATCGGGAAACCTAAAAATCAACAAGACACAGGCACCCCAAAGTTTAGGGCTGCTCTGTTTCCAAGAACCTCCACTTCGCTACACCTTCAATAGCCCAGGAAAGCGAAAAATGGATAAAGAAGTTGTGGTACTTAGGCACAATGGAATATCACTCAGCCATGAAATCAATGTCATAAGGCTAGTAGCAGCAGGATGAGTGGATTTAGGTACGATGACCCTCAGTGAAATAAGTCACAGAGAAAAAGACACTTATCCTAAGATATCACTTATAGAGGGAATGTCAAAATCGCTACACTTGAACTGAATTACAAAACAGAACAGAGTCACACATTTAGAAAACCCACTATGGCTGCTTAACGGGAAAGGTGAGGTGGGGTGATGCATAAAACAAGGGTTTGAAATTAGCTCAGCTACCGTTCCACAAGCCAAATATGTAATAGACAAGACCTACTCCCTGCTCAGTGAACTGGACTCAACAGCCCCTATTCACCGCCCAAGAATATATCTGACTAGTAAGAGTCTTAAAACCTATGTATTGATCTCTCTCTGGAAGGGAATCAAGAGGGTGTAAAGCGGCATAAACACAGCAGTGAAAAGCAGCTAAACCCCATTATAAAAATAGATTACTTTAAAAAAAAAAAAACCCCATAAAACAAAGACAGTGAAAGAGAGAGAAATGCTTACAAAATCCGCTCAGGGGCTCTGATGCAACCTGGATTGACCATATCTAGACCCACAGCTGGATGAGACATAAGGCTGGACACTCTTGGGGCTGAGAGGATTGGTGAGCTTGGGTGAGCAAACGCAGACCCTTTAAAGTCATACTGCGTGGGACCCATGCCGTGAGTCCCAAATCTCCAGGTTCCAGGGCATCTTCCTCCATCGAAAACATGCGTGGGAAACCCAGAAGATGGTACACCGTGTGATCGGGAAAGGTTTCTCAAACGCACCTCATTCCTCCTCTCCTTGTGCTCGGGTTCGCCATTCCAGCCGCTCTACTAACAATCTCCCTACTTGGAGAATCAGCACCTTTAACCTCCTGTTTCGGACAGGTCGCAATTTGGCCTGAGGATGAACGGGAAGAGGGGGAACCAATGAGAGACTAGCTCTAGGTGTTGGGACAGGCACAGGTCACTCTATTTTCCCATCAGGAAGAAGAATGAACCACAGGCTCAGCCTGCCCCCCGGAACCAGAATAGGGCCTGAAGCAATCCTGCGCTCTGGCGGCCAGCTCCCAAAAAAGCGAGTTGCCAAATGGAGCTCAGGGGCACTGCAACTCACAAACCTGCAGACTTATAAATGATAACTCTCGTCCACAAATATATTGAGGGAAGGCAACGAGGAGGATTTGAAAGCAAGGCTGAATTGCAGGAAACAGGTTTCAGGAGGCAGACTCGACTCGCCTTGAAAGCACAGGAAAAGCGGCAAAGCGTTGACAACGATGCCCTTGGCCAAAAAGGGCGTATGCGTTTTTTCCTGAATATATTCAGGAAAAAACGCATACGCCCTTTTTGGCCAACCAGGCAAGCCGGAAAGGCAAATCAGCGCTACAGAGAAGTCTCGCTTGCCATCGGTCAAAAGGGCCATGCTGAAAAAAGTGTAAAAACCAGAAATGCAGGACAGGCCATGGAGACATGGGAGCCTTGCTACGCTGATGGGCGGGCTGTAAATTGCCAGCAGCCACTCTGGAGAAGTGTACGGTGCGTCCTGAAACATGTAATAAGCACAGCTTAGAGAGCATAGGGCACTTCCCCTCATGGGCGTATACATCGGGAAACCTAAAAATCAACAAGACACAGGCACCCCAAAGTTTAGGGCTGCTCTGTTTCCAAGAACCTCCACTTCGCTACACCTTCAATAGCCCAGGAAAGCGAAAAATGGATAAAGAAGTTGTGGTACTTAGGCACAATGGAATATCACTCAGCCATGAAATCAATGTCATAAGGCTAGTAGCAGCAGGATGAGTGGATTTAGGTACGATGACCCTCAGTGAAATAAGTCACAGAGAAAAAGACACTTATCCTAAGATATCACTTATAGAGGGAATGTCAAAATCGCTACACTTGAACTGAATTACAAAACAGAACAGAGTCACACATTTAGAAAACACACTATGGCTGCTTAACGGGAAAGGTGAGGTGGGGTGATGCATAAAACAAGGGTTTGAAATTAGCTCAGCTACCGTTCCACAAGCCAAATATGTAATAGACAAGACCTACTCCCTGCTCAGTGAACTGGACTCAACAGCCCCTATTCACCGCCCAAGAATATATCTGACTAGTAAGAGTCTTAAAACCTATGTATTGATCTCTCTCTGGAAGGGAATCAAGAGGGTGTAAAGCGGCATAAACACAGCAGTGAAAAGCAGCTAAACCCCATTATAAAAATAGATTACTTTAAAAAAAAAAACCCCATAAAACAAAGACAGTGAAAGAGAGAGAAATGCTTACAAAATCCGCTCAGGGGCTCTGATGCAACCTGGATTGACCATATCTAGACCCACAGCTGGATGAGACATAAGGCTGGACACTCTTGGGGCTGAGAGGATTGGTGAGCTTGGGTGAGCAAACGCAGACCCTTTAAAGTCATACTGCGTGGGACCCATGCCGTGGGTCCCAAATCTCCAGGTTCCAGGGCATCTTCCTCCATCGAAAACATGCGTGGGAAACCCAGAAGATGGTACACCGTGTGATCGGGAAAGGTTTCTCAAACGCACCTCATTCCTCCTCTCCTTGTGCTCGGGTTCGCCATTCCAGCCGCTCTACTAACAATCTCCCTACTTGGAGAATCAGCACCTTTAACCTCCTGTTTCGGACAGGTCGCAATTTGGCCTGAGGATGAACGGGAAGAGGGGGAACCAATGAGAGACTAGCTCTAGGTGTTGGGACAGGCACAGGTCACTCTATTTTCCCATCAGGAAGAAGAATGAACCACAGGCTCAGCCTGCCCCCCGGAACCAGAATAGGGCCTGAAGCAATCCTGCGCTCTGGCGGCCAGCTCCCAAAAAAGCGAGTTGCCAAATGGAGCTCAGGGGCACTGCAACTCACAAACCTGCAGACTTATAAATGATAACTCTCGTCCACAAATATATTGAGGGAAGGCAACGAGGAGGATTTGAAAGCAAGGCTGAATTGCAGGAAACAGGTTTCAGGAGGCAGACTCGACTCGCCTTGAAAGCACAGGAAAAGCGGCAAAGCGTTGACAACGATGCCCTTGGCCAAAAAGGGCGTATGCGTTTTTTCCTGAATATATTCAGGAAAAAACGCATACGCCCTTTTTGGCCAACCAGGCAAGCCGGAAAGGCAAATCAGCGCTACAGAGAAGTCTCGCTTGCCATCGGTCAAAAGGGCCATGCTGAAAAAGGTGTAAAAACCAGAAATGCAGGACAGGCCATGGAGACATGGGAGCCTTGCTACGCTGATGGGCGGGCTGTAAATTGCCAGCAGCCACTCTGGAGAAGTGTACGGTGCGTCCTGAAACATGTAATAAGCACAGCTTAGAGAGCATAGGGCACTTCCCCTCATGGGCGTATACATCGGGAAACCTAAAAATCAACAAGACACAGGCACCCCAAAGTTTAGGGCTGCTCTGTTTCCAAGAACCTCCACTTCGCTACACCTTCAATAGCCCAGGAAAGCGAAAAATGGATAAAGAAGTTGTGGTACTTAGGCACAATGGAACATCACTCAGCCATGAAATCAATGTCATAAGGCTAGTAGCAGCAGGATGAGTGGATTTAGGTACGATGACCCTCAGTGAAATAAGTCACAGAGAAAAAGACACTTATCCTAAGATATCACTTATAGAGGGAATGTCAAAATCGCTACACTTGAACTGAATTACAAAACAGAACAGAGTCACACATTTAGAAAACACACTATGGCTGCTTAACGGGAAAGGTGAGGTGGGGTGATGCATAAAACAAGGGTTTGAAATTAGCTCAGCTACCGTTCCACAAGCCAAATATGTAATAGACAAGACCTACTCCCTGCTCAGTGAACTGGACTCAACAGCCCCTATTCACCGCCCAAGAATATATCTGACTAGTAAGAGTCTTAAAACCTATGTATTGATCTCTCTCTGGAAGGGAATCAAGAGGGTGTAAAGCGGCATAAACACAGCAGTGAAAAGCAGCTAAACCCCATTATAAAAATAGATTACTTTAAAAAAAAAAAAAAACCCCATAAAACAAAGACAGTGAAAGAGAGAGAAATGCTTACAAAATCCGCTCAGGGGCTCTGATGCAACCTGGATTGACCATATCTAGACCCACAGCTGGATGAGACATAAGGCTGGACACTCTTGGGGCTGAGAGGATTGGTGAGCTTGGGTGAGCAAACGCAGACCCTTTAAAGTCATACTGCGTGGGACCCATGCCGTGGGTCCCAAATCTCCAGGTTCCAGGGCATCTTCCTCCATCGAAAACATGCGTGGGAAACCCAGAAGATGGTACACCGTGTGATCGGGAAAGGTTTCTCAAACGCACCTCATTCCTCCTCTCCTTGTGCTCGGGTTCGCCATTCCAGCCGCTCTACTAACAATCTCCCTACTTGGAGAATCAGCACCTTTAACCTCCTGTTTCGGACAGGTCGCAATTTGGCCTGAGGATGAACGGGAAGAGGGGGAACCAATGAGAGACTAGCTCTAGGTGTTGGGACAGGCACAGGTCACTCTATTTTCCCATCAGGAAGAAGAATGAACCACAGGCTCAGCCTGCCCCCCGGAACCAGAATAGGGCCTGAAGCAATCCTGCGCTCTGGCGGCCAGCTCCCAAAAAAGCGAGTTGCCAAATGGAGCTCAGGGGCACTGCAACTCACAAACCTGCAGACTTATAAATGATAACTCTCGTCCACAAATATATTGAGGGAAGGCAACGAGGAGGATTTGAAAGCAAGGCAGAATTGCAGGAAACAGGTTTCAGGAGGCAGACTCGACTCGCCTTGAAAGCACAGGAAAAGCGGCAAAGCGTTGACAACGATGCCCTTGGCCAAAAAGGGCGTATGCGTTTTTTCCTGAATATATTCAGGAAAAAACGCATACGCCCTTTTTGGCCAACCAGGCAAGCCGGAAAGGCAAATCAGCGCTACAGAGAAGTCTCGCTTGCCATCGGTCAAAAGGGCCATGCTGAAAAAAGTGTAAAAACCAGAAATGCAGGACAGGCCATGGAGACATGGGAGCCTTGCTACGCTGATGGGCGGGCTGTAAATTGCCAGCAGCCACTCTGGAGAAGTGTACGGTGCGTCCTGAAACATGTAATAAGCACAGCTTAGAGAGCATAGGGCACTTCCCCTCATGGGCGTATACATCGGGAAACCTAAAAATCAACAAGACACAGGCACCCCAAAGTTTAGGGCTGCTCTGTTTCCAAGAACCTCCACTTCGCTACACCTTCAATAGCCCAGGAAAGCGAAAAATGGATAAAGAAGTTGTGGTACTTAGGCACAATGGAACATCACTCAGCCATGAAATCAATGTCATAAGGCTAGTAGCAGCAGGATGAGTGGATTTAGGTACGATGACCCTCAGTGAAATAAGTCACAGAGAAAAAGACACTTATCCTAAGATATCACTTATAGAGGGAATGTCAAAATCGCTACACTTGAACTGAATTACAAAACAGAACAGAGTCACACATTTAGAAAACACACTATGGCTGCTTAACGGGAAAGGTGAGGTGGGGTGATGCATAAAACAAGGGTTTGAAATTAGCTCAGCTACCGTTCCACAAGCCAAATATGTAATAGACAAGACCTACTCCCTGCTCAGTGAACTGGACTCAACAGCCCCTATTCACCGCCCAAGAATATATCTGACTAGTAAGAGTCTTAAAACCTATGTATTGATCTCTCTCTGGAAGGGAATCAAGAGGGTGTAAAGCGGCATAAACACAGCAGTGAAAAGCAGCTAAACCCCATTATAAAAATAGATTACTTTAAAAAAAAAAAAAACCCCATAAAACAAAGACAGTGAAAGAGAGAGAAATGCTTACAAAATCCGCTCAGGGGCTCTGATGCAACCTGGATTGACCATATCTAGACCCACAGCTGGATGAGACATAAGGCTGGACACTCTTGGGGCTGAGAGGATTGGTGAGCTTGGGTGAGCAAACGCAGACCCTTTAAAGTCATACTGCGTGGGACCCATGCCGTGGGTCCCAAATCTCCAGGTTCCAGGGCATCTTCCTCCATCGAAAACATGCGTGGGAAACCCAGAAGATGGTACACCGTGTGATCGGGAAAGGTTTCTCAAACGCACCTCATTCCTCCTCTCCTTGTGCTCGGGTTCGCCATTCCAGCCGCTCTACTAACAATCTCCCTACTTGGAGAATCAGCACCTTTAACCTCCTGTTTCGGACAGGTCGCAATTTGGCCTGAGGATGAACGGGAAGAGGGGGAACCAATGAGAGACTAGCTCTAGGTGTTGGGACAGGCACAGGTCACTCTATTTTCCCATCAGGAAGAAGAATGAACCACAGGCTCAGCCTGCCCCCCGGAACCAGAATAGGGCCTGAAGCAATCCTGCGCTCTGGCGGCCAGCTCCCAAAAAAGCGAGTTGCCAAATGGAGCTCAGGGGCACTGCAACTCACAAACCTGCAGACTTATAAATGATAACTCTCGTCCACAAATATATTGAGGGAAGGCAACGAGGAGGATTTGAAAGCAAGGCAGAATTGCAGGAAACAGGTTTCAGGAGGCAGACTCGACTCGCCTTGAAAGCACAGGAAAAGCGGCAAAGCGTTGACAACGATGCCCTTGGCCAAAAAGGGCGTATGCGTTTTTTCCTGAATATATTCAGGAAAAAACGCATACGCCCTTTTTGGCCAACCAGGCAAGCCGGAAAGGCAAATCAGCGCTACAGAGAAGTCTCGCTTGCCATCGGTCAAAAGGGCCATGCTGAAAAAAGTGTAAAAACCAGAAATGCAGGACAGGCCATGGAGACATGGGAGCCTTGCTACGCTGATGGGCGGGCTGTAAATTGCCAGCAGCCACTCTGGAGAAGTGTACGGTGTGTCCTGAAACATGTAATAAGCACAGCTTAGAGAGCATAGGGCACTTCCCCTCATGGGCGTATACATCGGGAAACCTAAAAATCAACAAGACACAGGCACCCCAAAGTTTAGGGCTGCTCTGTTTCCAAGAACCTCCACTTCGCTACACCTTCAATAGCCCAGGAAAGCGAAAAATGGATAAAGAAGTTGTGGTACTTAGGCACAATGGAACATCACTCAGCCATGAAATCAATGTCATAAGGCTAGTAGCAGCAGGATGAGTGGATTTAGGTACGATGACCCTCAGTGAAATAAGTCACAGAGAAAAAGACACTTATCCTAAGATATCACTTATAGAGGGAATGTCAAAATCGCTACACTTGAACTGAATTACAAAACAGAACAGAGTCACACATTTAGAAAACACACTATGGCTGCTTAACGGGAAAGGTGAGGTGGGGTGATGCATAAAACAAGGGTTTGAAATTAGCTCAGCTACCGTTCCACAAGCCAAATATGTAATAGACAAGACCTACTCCCTGCTCAGTGAACTGGACTCAACAGCCCCTATTCACCGCCCAAGAATATATCTGACTAGTAAGAGTCTTAAAACCTATGTATTGATCTCTCTCTGGAAGGGAATCAAGAGGGTGTAAAGCGGCATAAACACAGCAGTGAAAAGCAGCTAAACCCCATTATAAAAATAGATTACTTTAAAAAAAAAAAAAAACCCCATAAAACAAAGACAGTGAAAGAGAGAGAAATGCTTACAAAATCCGCTCAGGGGCTCTGATGCAACCTGGATTGACCATATCTAGACCCACAGCTGGATGAGACATAAGGCTGGACACTCTTGGGGCTGAGAGGATTGGTGAGCTTGGGTGAGCAAACGCAGACCCTTTAAAGTCATACTGCGTGGGACCCATGCCGTGGGTCCCAAATCTCCAGGTTCCAGGGCATCTTCCTCCATCGAAAACATGCGTGGGAAACCCAGAAGATGGTACACCGTGTGATCGGGAAAGGTTTCTCAAACGCACCTCATTCCTCCTCTCCTTGTGCTCGGGTTCGCCATTCCAGCCGCTCTACTAACAATCTCCCTACTTGGAGAATCAGCACCTTTAACCTCCTGTTTCGGACAGGTCGCAATTTGGCCTGAGGATGAACGGGAAGAGGGGGAACCAATGAGAGACTAGCTCTAGGTGTTGGGACAGGCACAGGTCACTCTATTTTCCCATCAGGAAGAAGAATGAACCACAGGCTCAGCCTGCCCCCCGGAACCAGAATAGGGCCTGAAGCAATCCTGCGCTCTGGCGGCCAGCTCCCAAAAAAGCGAGTTGCCAAATGGAGCTCAGGGGCACTGCAACTCACAAACCTGCAGACTTATAAATGATAACTCTCGTCCACAAATATATTGAGGGAAGGCAACGAGGAGGATTTGAAAGCAAGGCTGAATTGCAGGAAACAGGTTTCAGGAGGCAGACTCGACTCGCCTTGAAAGCACAGGAAAAGCGGCAAAGCGTTGACAACGATGCCCTTGGCCAAAAAGGGCGTATGCGTTTTTTCCTGAATATATTCAGGAAAAAACGCATACGCCCTTTTTGGCCAACCAGGCAAGCCGGAAAGGCAAATCAGCGCTACAGAGAAGTCTCGCTTGCCATCGGTCAAAAGGGCCATGCTGAAAAAAGTGTAAAAACCAGAAATGCAGGACAGGCCATGGAGACATGGGAGCCTTGCTACGCTGATGGGCGGGCTGTAAATTGCCAGCAGCCACTCTGGAGAAGTGTACGGTGTGTCCTGAAACATGTAATAAGCACAGCTTAGAGAGCATAGGGCACTTCCCCTCATGGGCGTATACATCGGGAAACCTAAAAATCAACAAGACACAGGCACCCCAAAGTTTAGGGCTGCTCTGTTTCCAAGAACCTCCACTTCGCTACACCTTCAATAGCCCAGGAAAGCGAAAAATGGATAAAGAAGTTGTGGTACTTAGGCACAATGGAACATCACTCAGCCATGAAATCAATGTCATAAGGCTAGTAGCAGCAGGATGAGTGGATTTAGGTACGATGACCCTCAGTGAAATAAGTCACAGAGAAAAAGACACTTATCCTAAGATATCACTTATAGAGGGAATGTCAAAATCGCTACACTTGAACTGAATTACAAAACAGAACAGAGTCACACATTTAGAAAACACACTATGGCTGCTTAACGGGAAAGGTGAGGTGGGGTGATGCATAAAACAAGGGTTTGAAATTAGCTCAGCTACCGTTCCACAAGCCAAATATGTAATAGACAAGACCTACTCCCTGCTCAGTGAACTGGACTCAACAGCCCCTATTCACCGCCCAAGAATATATCTGACTAGTAAGAGTCTTAAAACCTATGTATTGATCTCTCTCTGGAAGGGAATCAAGAGGGTGTAAAGCGGCATAAACACAGCAGTGAAAAGCAGCTAAACCCCATTATAAAAATAGATTACTTTAAAAAAAAAAAAAAACCCCATAAAACAAAGACAGTGAAAGAGAGAGAAATGCTTACAAAATCCGCTCAGGGGCTCTGATGCAACCTGGATTGACCATATCTAGACCCACAGCTGGATGAGACATAAGGCTGGACACTCTTGGGGCTGAGAGGATTGGTGAGCTTGGGTGAGCAAACGCAGACCCTTTAAAGTCATACTGCGTGGGACCCATGCCGTGGGTCCCAAATCTCCAGGTTCCAGGGCATCTTCCTCCATCGAAAACATGCGTGGGAAACCCAGAAGATGGTACACCGTGTGATCGGGAAAGGTTTCTCAAACGCACCTCATTCCTCCTCTCCTTGTGCTCGGGTTCGCCATTCCAGCCGCTCTACTAACAATCTCCCTACTTGGAGAATCAGCACCTTTAACCTCCTGTTTCGGACAGGTCGCAATTTGGCCTGAGGATGAACGGGAAGAGGGGGAACCAATGAGAGACTAGCTCTAGGTGTTGGGACAGGCACAGGTCACTCTATTTTCCCATCAGGAAGAAGAATGAACCACAGGCTCAGCCTGCCCCCCGGAACCAGAATAGGGCCTGAAGCAATCCTGCGCTCTGGCGGCCAGCTCCCAAAAAAGCGAGTTGCCAAATGGAGCTCAGGGGCACTGCAACTCACAAACCTGCAGACTTATAAATGATAACTCTCGTCCACAAATATATTGAGGGAAGGCAACGAGGAGGATTTGAAAGCAAGGCAGAATTGCAGGAAACAGGTTTCAGGAGGCAGACTCGACTCGCCTTGAAAGCACAGGAAAAGCGGCAAAGCGTTGACAACGATGCCCTTGGCCAAAAAGGGCGTATGCGTTTTTTCCTGAATATATTCAGGAAAAAACGCATACGCCCTTTTTGGCCAACCAGGCAAGCCGGAAAGGCAAATCAGCGCTACAGAGAAGTCTCGCTTGCCATCGGTCAAAAGGGCCATGCTGAAAAAAGTGTAAAAACCAGAAATGCAGGACAGGCCATGGAGACATGGGAGCCTTGCTACGCTGATGGGCGGGCTGTAAATTGCCAGCAGCCACTCTGGAGAAGTGTACGGTGTGTCCTGAAACATGTAATAAGCACAGCTTAGAGAGCATAGGGCACTTCCCCTCATGGGCGTATACATCGGGAAACCTAAAAATCAACAAGACACAGGCACCCCAAAGTTTAGGGCTGCTCTGTTTCCAAGAACCTCCACTTCGCTACACCTTCAATAGCCCAGGAAAGCGAAAAATGGATAAAGAAGTTGTGGTACTTAGGCACAATGGAACATCACTCAGCCATGAAATCAATGTCATAAGGCTAGTAGCAGCAGGATGAGTGGATTTAGGTACGATGACCCTCAGTGAAATAAGTCACAGAGAAAAAGACACTTATCCTAAGATATCACTTATAGAGGGAATGTCAAAATCGCTACACTTGAACTGAATTACAAAACAGAACAGAGTCACACATTTAGAAAACACACTATGGCTGCTTAACGGGAAAGGTGAGGTGGGGTGATGCATAAAACAAGGGTTTGAAATTAGCTCAGCTACCGTTCCACAAGCCAAATATGTAATAGACAAGACCTACTCCCTGCTCAGTGAACTGGACTCAACAGCCCCTATTCACCGCCCAAGAATATATCTGACTAGTAAGAGTCTTAAAACCTATGTATTGATCTCTCTCTGGAAGGGAATCAAGAGGGTGTAAAGCGGCATAAACACAGCAGTGAAAAGCAGCTAAACCCCATTATAAAAATAGATTACTTTAAAAAAAAAAAAAAACCCCATAAAACAAAGACAGTGAAAGAGAGAGAAATGCTTACAAAATCCGCTCAGGGGCTCTGATGCAACCTGGATTGACCATATCTAGACCCACAGCTGGATGAGACATAAGGCTGGACACTCTTGGGGCTGAGAGGATTGGTGAGCTTGGGTGAGCAAACGCAGACCCTTTAAAGTCATACTGCGTGGGACCCATGCCGTGGGTCCCAAATCTCCAGGTTCCAGGGCATCTTCCTCCATCGAAAACATGCGTGGGAAACCCAGAAGATGGTACACCGTGTGATCGGGAAAGGTTTCTCAAACGCACCTCATTCCTCCTCTCCTTGTGCTCGGGTTCGCCATTCCAGCCGCTCTACTAACAATCTCCCTACTTGGAGAATCAGCACCTTTAACCTCCTGTTTCGGACAGGTCGCAATTTGGCCTGAGGATGAACGGGAAGAGGGGGAACCAATGAGAGACTAGCTCTAGGTGTTGGGACAGGCACAGGTCACTCTATTTTCCCATCAGGAAGAAGAATGAACCACAGGCTCAGCCTGCCCCCCGGAACCAGAATAGGGCCTGAAGCAATCCTGCGCTCTGGCGGCCAGCTCCCAAAAAAGCGAGTTGCCAAATGGAGCTCAGGGGCACTGCAACTCACAAACCTGCAGACTTATAAATGATAACTCTCGTCCACAAATATATTGAGGGAAGGCAACGAGGAGGATTTGAAAGCAAGGCAGAATTGCAGGAAACAGGTTTCAGGAGGCAGACTCGACTCGCCTTGAAAGCACAGGAAAAGCGGCAAAGCGTTGACAACGATGCCCTTGGCCAAAAAGGGCGTATGCGTTTTTTCCTGAATATATTCAGGAAAAAACGCATACGCCCTTTTTGGCCAACCAGGCAAGCCGGAAAGGCAAATCAGCGCTACAGAGAAGTCTCGCTTGCCATCGGTCAAAAGGGCCATGCTGAAAAAAGTGTAAAAACCAGAAATGCAGGACAGGCCATGGAGACATGGGAGCCTTGCTACGCTGATGGGCGGGCTGTAAATTGCCAGCAGCCACTCTGGAGAAGTGTACGGTGTGTCCTGAAACATGTAATAAGCACAGCTTAGAGAGCATAGGGCACTTCCCCTCATGGGCGTATACATCGGGAAACCTAAAAATCAACAAGACACAGGCACCCCAAAGTTTAGGGCTGCTCTGTTTCCAAGAACCTCCACTTCGCTACACCTTCAATAGCCCAGGAAAGCGAAAAATGGATAAAGAAGTTGTGGTACTTAGGCACAATGGAACATCACTCAGCCATGAAATCAATGTCATAAGGCTAGTAGCAGCAGGATGAGTGGATTTAGGTACGATGACCCTCAGTGAAATAAGTCACAGAGAAAAAGACACTTATCCTAAGATATCACTTATAGAGGGAATGTCAAAATCGCTACACTTGAACTGAATTACAAAACAGAACAGAGTCACACATTTAGAAAACACACTATGGCTGCTTAACGGGAAAGGTGAGGTGGGGTGATGCATAAAACAAGGGTTTGAAATTAGCTCAGCTACCGTTCCACAAGCCAAATATGTAATAGACAAGACCTACTCCCTGCTCAGTGAACTGGACTCAACAGCCCCTATTCACCGCCCAAGAATATATCTGACTAGTAAGAGTCTTAAAACCTATGTATTGATCTCTCTCTGGAAGGGAATCAAGAGGGTGTAAAGCGGCATAAACACAGCAGTGAAAAGCAGCTAAACCCCATTATAAAAATAGATTACTTTAAAAAAAAAAAAAAACCCCATAAAACAAAGACAGTGAAAGAGAGAGAAATGCTTACAAAATCCGCTCAGGGGCTCTGATGCAACCTGGATTGACCATATCTAGACCCACAGCTGGATGAGACATAAGGCTGGACACTCTTGGGGCTGAGAGGATTGGTGAGCTTGGGTGAGCAAACGCAGACCCTTTAAAGTCATACTGCGTGGGACCCATGCCGTGGGTCCCAAATCTCCAGGTTCCAGGGCATCTTCCTCCATCGAAAACATGCGTGGGAAACCCAGAAGATGGTACACCGTGTGATCGGGAAAGGTTTCTCAAACGCACCTCATTCCTCCTCTCCTTGTGCTCGGGTTCGCCATTCCAGCCGCTCTACTAACAATCTCCCTACTTGGAGAATCAGCACCTTTAACCTCCTGTTTCGGACAGGTCGCAATTTGGCCTGAGGATGAACGGGAAGAGGGGGAACCAATGAGAGACTAGCTCTAGGTGTTGGGACAGGCACAGGTCACTCTATTTTCCCATCAGGAAGAAGAATGAACCACAGGCTCAGCCTGCCCCCCGGAACCAGAATAGGGCCTGAAGCAATCCTGCGCTCTGGCGGCCAGCTCCCAAAAAAGCGAGTTGCCAAATGGAGCTCAGGGGCACTGCAACTCACAAACCTGCAGACTTATAAATGATAACTCTCGTCCACAAATATATTGAGGGAAGGCAACGAGGAGGATTTGAAAGCAAGGCAGAATTGCAGGAAACAGGTTTCAGGAGGCAGACTCGACTCGCCTTGAAAGCACAGGAAAAGCGGCAAAGCGTTGACAACGATGCCCTTGGCCAAAAAGGGCGTATGCGTTTTTTCCTGAATATATTCAGGAAAAAACGCATACGCCCTTTTTGGCCAACCAGGCAAGCCGGAAAGGCAAATCAGCGCTACAGAGAAGTCTCGCTTGCCATCGGTCAAAAGGGCCATGCTGAAAAAGGTGTAAAAACCAGAAATGCAGGACAGGCCATGGAGACATGGGAGCCTTGCTACGCTGATGGGCGGGCTGTAAATTGCCAGCAGCCACTCTGGAGAAGTGTACGGTGTGTCCTGAAACATGTAATAAGCACAGCTTAGAGAGCATAGGGCACTTCCCCTCATGGGCGTATACATCGGGAAACCTAAAAATCAACAAGACACAGGCACCCCAAAGTTTAGGGCTGCTCTGTTTCCAAGAACCTCCACTTCGCTACACCTTCAATAGCCCAGGAAAGCGAAAAATGGATAAAGAAGTTGTGGTACTTAGGCACAATGGAACATCACTCAGCCATGAAATCAATGTCATAAGGCTAGTAGCAGCAGGATGAGTGGATTTAGGTACGATGACCCTCAGTGAAATAAGTCACAGAGAAAAAGACACTTATCCTAAGATATCACTTATAGAGGGAATGTCAAAATCGCTACACTTGAACTGAATTACAAAACAGAACAGAGTCACACATTTAGAAAACACACTATGGCTGCTTAACGGGAAAGGTGAGGTGGGGTGATGCATAAAACAAGGGTTTGAAATTAGCTCAGCTACCGTTCCACAAGCCAAATATGTAATAGACAAGACCTACTCCCTGCTCAGTGAACTGGACTCAACAGCCCCTATTCACCGCCCAAGAATATATCTGACTAGTAAGAGTCTTAAAACCTATGTATTGATCTCTCTCTGGAAGGGAATCAAGAGGGTGTAAAGCGGCATAAACACAGCAGTGAAAAGCAGCTAAACCCCATTATAAAAATAGATTACTTTAAAAAAAAAAAAAACCCCATAAAACAAAGACAGTGAAAGAGAGAGAAATGCTTACAAAATCCGCTCAGGGGCTCTGATGCAACCTGGATTGACCATATCTAGACCCACAGCTGGATGAGACATAAGGCTGGACACTCTTGGGGCTGAGAGGATTGGTGAGCTTGGGTGAGCAAACGCAGACCCTTTAAAGTCATACTGCGTGGGACCCATGCCGTGGGTCCCAAATCTCCAGGTTCCAGGGCATCTTCCTCCATCGAAAACATGCGTGGGAAACCCAGAAGATGGTACACCGTGTGATCGGGAAAGGTTTCTCAAACGCACCTCATTCCTCCTCTCCTTGTGCTCGGGTTCGCCATTCCAGCCGCTCTACTAACAATCTCCCTACTTGGAGAATCAGCACCTTTAACCTCCTGTTTCGGACAGGTCGCAATTTGGCCTGAGGATGAACGGGAAGAGGGGGAACCAATGAGAGACTAGCTCTAGGTGTTGGGACAGGCACAGGTCACTCTATTTTCCCATCAGGAAGAAGAATGAACCACAGGCTCAGCCTGCCCCCCGGAACCAGAATAGGGCCTGAAGCAATCCTGCGCTCTGGCGGCCAGCTCCCAAAAAAGCGAGTTGCCAAATGGAGCTCAGGGGCACTGCAACTCACAAACCTGCAGACTTATAAATGATAACTCTCGTCCACAAATATATTGAGGGAAGGCAACGAGGAGGATTTGAAAGCAAGGCAGAATTGCAGGAAACAGGTTTCAGGAGGCAGACTCGACTCGCCTTGAAAGCACAGGAAAAGCGGCAAAGCGTTGACAACGATGCCCTTGGCCAAAAAGGGCGTATGCGTTTTTTCCTGAATATATTCAGGAAAAAACGCATACGCCCTTTTTGGCCAACCAGGCAAGCCGGAAAGGCAAATCAGCGCTACAGAGAAGTCTCGCTTGCCATCGGTCAAAAGGGCCATGCTGAAAAAGGTGTAAAAACCAGAAATGCAGGACAGGCCATGGAGACATGGGAGCCTTGCTACGCTGATGGGCGGGCTGTAAATTGCCAGCAGCCACTCTGGAGAAGTGTACGGTGTGTCCTGAAACATGTAATAAGCACAGCTTAGAGAGCATAGGGCACTTCCCCTCATGGGCGTATACATCGGGAAACCTAAAAATCAACAAGACACAGGCACCCCAAAGTTTAGGGCTGCTCTGTTTCCAAGAACCTCCACTTCGCTACACCTTCAATAGCCCAGGAAAGCGAAAAATGGATAAAGAAGTTGTGGTACTTAGGCACAATGGAACATCACTCAGCCATGAAATCAATGTCATAAGGCTAGTAGCAGCAGGATGAGTGGATTTAGGTACGATGACCCTCAGTGAAATAAGTCACAGAGAAAAAGACACTTATCCTAAGATATCACTTATAGAGGGAATGTCAAAATCGCTACACTTGAACTGAATTACAAAACAGAACAGAGTCACACATTTAGAAAACACACTATGGCTGCTTAACGGGAAAGGTGAGGTGGGGTGATGCATAAAACAAGGGTTTGAAATTAGCTCAGCTACCGTTCCACAAGCCAAATATGTAATAGACAAGACCTACTCCCTGCTCAGTGAACTGGACTCAACAGCCCCTATTCACCGCCCAAGAATATATCTGACTAGTAAGAGTCTTAAAACCTATGTATTGATCTCTCTCTGGAAGGGAATCAAGAGGGTGTAAAGCGGCATAAACACAGCAGTGAAAAGCAGCTAAACCCCATTATAAAAATAGATTACTTTAAAAAAAAAAAAAACCCCATAAAACAAAGACAGTGAAAGAGAGAGAAATGCTTACAAAATCCGCTCAGGGGCTCTGATGCAACCTGGATTGACCATATCTAGACCCACAGCTGGATGAGACATAAGGCTGGACACTCTTGGGGCTGAGAGGATTGGTGAGCTTGGGTGAGCAAACGCAGACCCTTTAAAGTCATACTGCGTGGGACCCATGCCGTGGGTCCCAAATCTCCAGGTTCCAGGGCATCTTCCTCCATCGAAAACATGCGTGGGAAACCCAGAAGATGGTACACCGTGTGATCGGGAAAGGTTTCTCAAACGCACCTCATTCCTCCTCTCCTTGTGCTCGGGTTCGCCATTCCAGCCGCTCTACTAACAATCTCCCTACTTGGAGAATCAGCACCTTTAACCTCCTGTTTCGGACAGGTCGCAATTTGGCCTGAGGATGAACGGGAAGAGGGGGAACCAATGAGAGACTAGCTCTAGGTGTTGGGACAGGCACAGGTCACTCTATTTTCCCATCAGGAAGAAGAATGAACCACAGGCTCAGCCTGCCCCCCGGAACCAGAATAGGGCCTGAAGCAATCCTGCGCTCTGGCGGCCAGCTCCCAAAAAAGCGAGTTGCCAAATGGAGCTCAGGGGCACTGCAACTCACAAACCTGCAGACTTATAAATGATAACTCTCGTCCACAAATATATTGAGGGAAGGCAACGAGGAGGATTTGAAAGCAAGGCAGAATTGCAGGAAACAGGTTTCAGGAGGCAGACTCGACTCGCCTTGAAAGCACAGGAAAAGCGGCAAAGCGTTGACAACGATGCCCTTGGCCAAAAAGGGCGTATGCGTTTTTTCCTGAATATATTCAGGAAAAAACGCATACGCCCTTTTTGGCCAACCAGGCAAGCCGGAAAGGCAAATCAGCGCTACAGAGAAGTCTCGCTTGCCATCGGTCAAAAGGGCCATGCTGAAAAAGGTGTAAAAACCAGAAATGCAGGACAGGCCATGGAGACATGGGAGCCTTGCTACGCTGATGGGCGGGCTGTAAATTGCCAGCAGCCACTCTGGAGAAGTGTACGGTGTGTCCTGAAACATGTAATAAGCACAGCTTAGAGAGCATAGGGCACTTCCCCTCATGGGCGTATACATCGGGAAACCTAAAAATCAACAAGACACAGGCACCCCAAAGTTTAGGGCTGCTCTGTTTCCAAGAACCTCCACTTCGGTACACCTTCAATAGCCCAGGAAAGCGAAAAATGGATAAAGAAGTTGTGGTACTTAGGCACAATGGAACATCACTCAGCCATGAAATCAATGTCATAAGGCTAGTAGCAGCAGGATGAGTGGATTTAGGTACGATGACCCTCAGTGAAATAAGTCACAGAGAAAAAGACACTTATCCTAAGATATCACTTATAGAGGGAATGTCAAAATCGCTACACTTGAACTGAATTACAAAACAGAACAGAGTCACACATTTAGAAAACACACTATGGCTGCTTAACGGGAAAGGTGAGGTGGGGTGATGCATAAAACAAGGGTTTGAAATTAGCTCAGCTACCGTTCCACAAGCCAAATATGTAATAGACAAGACCTACTCCCTGCTCAGTGAACTGGACTCAACAGCCCCTATTCACCGCCCAAGAATATATCTGACTAGTAAGAGTCTTAAAACCTATGTATTGATCTCTCTCTGGAAGGGAATCAAGAGGGTGTAAAGCGGCATAAACACAGCAGTGAAAAGCAGCTAAACCCCATTATAAAAATAGATTACTTTAAAAAAAAAAAAAACCCCATAAAACAAAGACAGTGAAAGAGAGAGAAATGCTTACAAAATCCGCTCAGGGGCTCTGATGCAACCTGGATTGACCATATCTAGACCCACAGCTGGATGAGACATAAGGCTGGACACTCTTGGGGCTGAGAGGATTGGTGAGCTTGGGTGAGCAAACGCAGACCCTTTAAAGTCATACTGCGTGGGACCCATGCCGTGGGTCCCAAATCTCCAGGTTCCAGGGCATCTTCCTCCATCGAAAACATGCGTGGGAAACCCAGAAGATGGTACACCGTGTGATCGGGAAAGGTTTCTCAAACGCACCTCATTCCTCCTCTCCTTGTGCTCGGGTTCGCCATTCCAGCCGCTCTACTAACAATCTCCCTACTTGGAGAATCAGCACCTTTAACCTCCTGTTTCGGACAGGTCGCAATTTGGCCTGAGGATGAACGGGAAGAGGGGGAACCAATGAGAGACTAGCTCTAGGTGTTGGGACAGGCACAGGTCACTCTATTTTCCCATCAGGAAGAAGAATGAACCACAGGCTCAGCCTGCCCCCCGGAACCAGAATAGGGCCTGAAGCAATCCTGCGCTCTGGCGGCCAGCTCCCAAAAAAGCGAGTTGCCAAATGGAGCTCAGGGGCACTGCAACTCACAAACCTGCAGACTTATAAATGATAACTCTCGTCCACAAATATATTGAGGGAAGGCAACGAGGAGGATTTGAAAGCAAGGCAGAATTGCAGGAAACAGGTTTCAGGAGGCAGACTCGACTCGCCTTGAAAGCACAGGAAAAGCGGCAAAGCGTTGACAACGATGCCCTTGGCCAAAAAGGGCGTATGCGTTTTTTCCTGAATATATTCAGGAAAAAACGCATACGCCCTTTTTGGCCAACCAGGCAAGCCGGAAAGGCAAATCAGCGCTACAGAGAAGTCTCGCTTGCCATCGGTCAAAAGGGCCATGCTGAAAAAGGTGTAAAAACCAGAAATGCAGGACAGGCCATGGAGACATGGGAGCCTTGCTACGCTGATGGGCGGGCTGTAAATTGCCAGCAGCCACTCTGGAGAAGTGTACGGTGTGTCCTGAAACATGTAATAAGCACAGCTTAGAGAGCATAGGGCACTTCCCCTCATGGGCGTATACATCGGGAAACCTAAAAATCAACAAGACACAGGCACCCCAAAGTTTAGGGCTGCTCTGTTTCCAAGAACCTCCACTTCGCTACACCTTCAATAGCCCAGGAAAGCGAAAAATGGATAAAGAAGTTGTGGTACTTAGGCACAATGGAACATCACTCAGCCATGAAATCAATGTCATAAGGCTAGTAGCAGCAGGATGAGTGGATTTAGGTACGATGACCCTCAGTGAAATAAGTCACAGAGAAAAAGACACTTATCCTAAGATATCACTTATAGAGGGAATGTCAAAATCGCTACACTTGAACTGAATTACAAAACAGAACAGAGTCACACATTTAGAAAACACACTATGGCTGCTTAACGGGAAAGGTGAGGTGGGGTGATGCATAAAACAAGGGTTTGAAATTAGCTCAGCTACCGTTCCACAAGCCAAATATGTAATAGACAAGACCTACTCCCTGCTCAGTGAACTGGACTCAACAGCCCCTATTCACCGCCCAAGAATATATCTGACTAGTAAGAGTCTTAAAACCTATGTATTGATCTCTCTCTGGAAGGGAATCAAGAGGGTGTAAAGCGGCATAAACACAGCAGTGAAAAGCAGCTAAACCCCATTATAAAAATAGATTACTTTAAAAAAAAAAAACACCCCATAAAACAAAGACAGTGAAAGAGAGAGAAATGCTTACAAAATCCGCTCAGGGGCTCTGATGCAACCTGGATTGACCATATCTAGACCCACAGCTGGATGAGACATAAGGCTGGACACTCTTGGGGCTGAGAGGATTGGTGAGCTTGGGTGAGCAAACGCAGACCCTTTAAAGTCATACTGCGTGGGACCCATGCCGTGGGTCCCAAATCTCCAGGTTCCAGGGCATCTTCCTCCATCGAAAACATGCGTGGGAAACCCAGAAGATGGTACACCGTGTGATCGGGAAAGGTTTCTCAAACGCACCTCATTCCTCCTCTCCTTGTGCTCGGGTTCGCCATTCCAGCCGCTCTACTAACAATCTCCCTACTTGGAGAATCAGCACCTTTAACCTCCTGTTTCGGACAGGTCGCAATTTGGCCTGAGGATGAACGGGAAGAGGGGGAACCAATGAGAGACTAGCTCTAGGTGTTGGGACAGGCACAGGTCACTCTATTTTCCCATCAGGAAGAAGAATGAACCACAGGCTCAGCCTGCCCCCCGGAACCAGAATAGGGCCTGAAGCAATCCTGCGCTCTGGCGGCCAGCTCCCAAAAAAGCGAGTTGCCAAATGGAGCTCAGGGGCACTGCAACTCACAAACCTGCAGACTTATAAATGATAACTCTCGTCCACAAATATATTGAGGGAAGGCAACGAGGAGGATTTGAAAGCAAGGCAGAATTGCAGGAAACAGGTTTCAGGAGGCAGACTCGACTCGCCTTGAAAGCACAGGAAAAGCGGCAAAGCGTTGACAACGATGCCCTTGGCCAAAAAGGGCGTATGCGTTTTTTCCTGAATATATTCAGGAAAAAACGCATACGCCCTTTTTGGCCAACCAGGCAAGCCGGAAAGGCAAATCAGCGCTACAGAGAAGTCTCGCTTGCCATCGGTCAAAAGGGCCATGCTGAAAAAGGTGTAAAAACCAGAAATGCAGGACAGGCCATGGAGACATGGGAGCCTTGCTACGCTGATGGGCGGGCTGTAAATTGCCAGCAGCCACTCTGGAGAAGTGTACGGTGTGTCCTGAAACATGTAATAAGCACAGCTTAGAGAGCATAGGGCACTTCCCCTCATGGGCGTATACATCGGGAAACCTAAAAATCAACAAGACACAGGCACCCCAAAGTTTAGGGCTGCTCTGTTTCCAAGAACCTCCACTTCGCTACACCTTCAATAGCCCAGGAAAGCGAAAAATGGATAAAGAAGTTGTGGTACTTAGGCACAATGGAACATCACTCAGCCATGAAATCAATGTCATAAGGCTAGTAGCAGCAGGATGAGTGGATTTAGGTACGATGACCCTCAGTGAAATAAGTCACAGAGAAAAAGACACTTATCCTAAGATATCACTTATAGAGGGAATGTCAAAATCGCTACACTTGAACTGAATTACAAAACAGAACAGAGTCACACATTTAGAAAACACACTATGGCTGCTTAACGGGAAAGGTGAGGTGGGGTGATGCATAAAACAAGGGTTTGAAATTAGCTCAGCTACCGTTCCACAAGCCAAATATGTAATAGACAAGACCTACTCCCTGCTCAGTGAACTGGACTCAACAGCCCCTATTCACCGCCCAAGAATATATCTGACTAGTAAGAGTCTTAAAACCTATGTATTGATCTCTCTCTGGAAGGGAATCAAGAGGGTGTAAAGCGGCATAAACACAGCAGTGAAAAGCAGCTAAACCCCATTATAAAAATAGATTACTTTAAAAAAAAAAAAAACCCCATAAAACAAAGACAGTGAAAGAGAGAGAAATGCTTACAAAATCCGCTCAGGGGCTCTGATGCAACCTGGATTGACCATATCTAGACCCACAGCTGGATGAGACATAAGGCTGGACACTCTTGGGGCTGAGAGGATTGGTGAGCTTGGGTGAGCAAACGCAGACCCTTTAAAGTCATACTGCGTGGGACCCATGCCGTGGGTCCCAAATCTCCAGGTTCCAGGGCATCTTCCTCCATCGAAAACATGCGTGGGAAACCCAGAAGATGGTACACCGTGTGATCGGGAAAGGTTTCTCAAACGCACCTCATTCCTCCTCTCCTTGTGCTCGGGTTCGCCATTCCAGCCGCTCTACTAACAATCTCCCTACTTGGAGAATCAGCACCTTTAACCTCCTGTTTCGGACAGGTCGCAATTTGGCCTGAGGATGAACGGGAAGAGGGGGAACCAATGAGAGACTAGCTCTAGGTGTTGGGACAGGCACAGGTCACTCTATTTTCCCATCAGGAAGAAGAATGAACCACAGGCTCAGCCTGCCCCCCGGAACCAGAATAGGGCCTGAAGCAATCCTGCGCTCTGGCGGCCAGCTCCCAAAAAAGCGAGTTGCCAAATGGAGCTCAGGGGCACTGCAACTCACAAACCTGCAGACTTATAAATGATAACTCTCGTCCACAAATATATTGAGGGAAGGCAACGAGGAGGATTTGAAAGCAAGGCAGAATTGCAGGAAACAGGTTTCAGGAGGCAGACTCGACTCGCCTTGAAAGCACAGGAAAAGCGGCAAAGCGTTGACAACGATGCCCTTGGCCAAAAAGGGCGTATGCGTTTTTTCCTGAATATATTCAGGAAAAAACGCATACGCCCTTTTTGGCCAACCAGGCAAGCCGGAAAGGCAAATCAGCGCTACAGAGAAGTCTCGCTTGCCATCGGTCAAAAGGGCCATGCTGAAAAAGGTGTAAAAACCAGAAATGCAGGACAGGCCATGGAGACATGGGAGCCTTGCTACGCTGATGGGCGGGCTGTAAATTGCCAGCAGCCACTCTGGAGAAGTGTACGGTGTGTCCTGAAACATGTAATAAGCACAGCTTAGAGAGCATAGGGCACTTCCCCTCATGGGCGTATACATCGGGAAACCTAAAAATCAACAAGACACAGGCACCCCAAAGTTTAGGGCTGCTCTGTTTCCAAGAACCTCCACTTCGCTACACCTTCAATAGCCCAGGAAAGCGAAAAATGGATAAAGAAGTTGTGGTACTTAGGCACAATGGAACATCACTCAGCCATGAAATCAATGTCATAAGGCTAGTAGCAGCAGGATGAGTGGATTTAGGTACGATGACCCTCAGTGAAATAAGTCACAGAGAAAAAGACACTTATCCTAAGATATCACTTATAGAGGGAATGTCAAAATCGCTACACTTGAACTGAATTACAAAACAGAACAGAGTCACACATTTAGAAAACACACTATGGCTGCTTAACGGGAAAGGTGAGGTGGGGTGATGCATAAAACAAGGGTTTGAAATTAGCTCAGCTACCGTTCCACAAGCCAAATATGTAATAGACAAGACCTACTCCCTGCTCAGTGAACTGGACTCAACAGCCCCTATTCACCGCCCAAGAATATATCTGACTAGTAAGAGTCTTAAAACCTATGTATTGATCTCTCTCTGGAAGGGAATCAAGAGGGTGTAAAGCGGCATAAACACAGCAGTGAAAAGCAGCTAAACCCCATTATAAAAATAGATTACTTTAAAAAAAAAAAAAACCCCATAAAACAAAGACAGTGAAAGAGAGAGAAATGCTTACAAAATCCGCTCAGGGGCTCTGATGCAACCTGGATTGACCATATCTAGACCCACAGCTGGATGAGACATAAGGCTGGACACTCTTGGGGCTGAGAGGATTGGTGAGCTTGGGTGAGCAAACGCAGACCCTTTAAAGTCATACTGCGTGGGACCCATGCCGTGGGTCCCAAATCTCCAGGTTCCAGGGCATCTTCCTCCATCGAAAACATGCGTGGGAAACCCAGAAGATGGTACACCGTGTGATCGGGAAAGGTTTCTCAAACGCACCTCATTCCTCCTCTCCTTGTGCTCGGGTTCGCCATTCCAGCCGCTCTACTAACAATCTCCCTACTTGGAGAATCAGCACCTTTAACCTCCTGTTTCGGACAGGTCGCAATTTGGCCTGAGGATGAACGGGAAGAGGGGGAACCAATGAGAGACTAGCTCTAGGTGTTGGGACAGGCACAGGTCACTCTATTTTCCCATCAGGAAGAAGAATGAACCACAGGCTCAGCCTGCCCCCCGGAACCAGAATAGGGCCTGAAGCAATCCTGCGCTCTGGCGGCCAGCTCCCAAAAAAGCGAGTTGCCAAATGGAGCTCAGGGGCACTGCAACTCACAAACCTGCAGACTTATAAATGATAACTCTCGTCCACAAATATATTGAGGGAAGGCAACGAGGAGGATTTGAAAGCAAGGCAGAATTGCAGGAAACAGGTTTCAGGAGGCAGACTCGACTCGCCTTGAAAGCACAGGAAAAGCGGCAAAGCGTTGACAACGATGCCCTTGGCCAAAAAGGGCGTATGCGTTTTTTCCTGAATATATTCAGGAAAAAACGCATACGCCCTTTTTGGCCAACCAGGCAAGCCGGAAAGGCAAATCAGCGCTACAGAGAAGTCTCGCTTGCCATCGGTCAAAAGGGCCATGCTGAAAAAGGTGTAAAAACCAGAAATGCAGGACAGGCCATGGAGACATGGGAGCCTTGCTACGCTGATGGGCGGGCTGTAAATTGCCAGCAGCCACTCTGGAGAAGTGTACGGTGTGTCCTGAAACATGTAATAAGCACAGCTTAGAGAGCATAGGGCACTTCCCCTCATGGGCGTATACATCGGGAAACCTAAAAATCAACAAGACACAGGCACCCCAAAGTTTAGGGCTGCTCTGTTTCCAAGAACCTCCACTTCGCTACACCTTCAATAGCCCAGGAAAGCGAAAAATGGATAAAGAAGTTGTGGTACTTAGGCACAATGGAACATCACTCAGCCATGAAATCAATGTCATAAGGCTAGTAGCAGCAGGATGAGTGGATTTAGGTACGATGACCCTCAGTGAAATAAGTCACAGAGAAAAAGACACTTATCCTAAGATATCACTTATAGAGGGAATGTCAAAATCGCTACACTTGAACTGAATTACAAAACAGAACAGAGTCACACATTTAGAAAACACACTATGGCTGCTTAACGGGAAAGGTGAGGTGGGGTGATGCATAAAACAAGGGTTTGAAATTAGCTCAGCTACCGTTCCACAAGCCAAATATGTAATAGACAAGACCTACTCCCTGCTCAGTGAACTGGACTCAACAGCCCCTATTCACCGCCCAAGAATATATCTGACTAGTAAGAGTCTTAAAACCTATGTATTGATCTCTCTCTGGAAGGGAATCAAGAGGGTGTAAAGCGGCATAAACACAGCAGTGAAAAGCAGCTAAACCCCATTATAAAAATAGATTACTTTAAAAAAAAAAAAAACCCCATAAAACAAAGACAGTGAAAGAGAGAGAAATGCTTACAAAATCCGCTCAGGGGCTCTGATGCAACCTGGATTGACCATATCTAGACCCACAGCTGGATGAGACATAAGGCTGGACACTCTTGGGGCTGAGAGGATTGGTGAGCTTGGGTGAGCAAACGCAGACCCTTTAAAGTCATACTGCGTGGGACCCATGCCGTGGGTCCCAAATCTCCAGGTTCCAGGGCATCTTCCTCCATCGAAAACATGCGTGGGAAACCCAGAAGATGGTACACCGTGTGATCGGGAAAGGTTTCTCAAACGCACCTCATTCCTCCTCTCCTTGTGCTCGGGTTCGCCATTCCAGCCGCTCTACTAACAATCTCCCTACTTGGAGAATCAGCACCTTTAACCTCCTGTTTCGGACAGGTCGCAATTTGGCCTGAGGATGAACGGGAAGAGGGGGAACCAATGAGAGACTAGCTCTAGGTGTTGGGACAGGCACAGGTCACTCTATTTTCCCATCAGGAAGAAGAATGAACCACAGGCTCAGCCTGCCCCCCGGAACCAGAATAGGGCCTGAAGCAATCCTGCGCTCTGGCGGCCAGCTCCCAAAAAAGCGAGTTGCCAAATGGAGCTCAGGGGCACTGCAACTCACAAACCTGCAGACTTATAAATGATAACTCTCGTCCACAAATATATTGAGGGAAGGCAACGAGGAGGATTTGAAAGCAAGGCAGAATTGCAGGAAACAGGTTTCAGGAGGCAGACTCGACTCGCCTTGAAAGCACAGGAAAAGCGGCAAAGCGTTGACAACGATGCCCTTGGCCAAAAAGGGCGTATGCGTTTTTTCCTGAATATATTCAGGAAAAAACGCATACGCCCTTTTTGGCCAACCAGGCAAGCCGGAAAGGCAAATCAGCGCTACAGAGAAGTCTCGCTTGCCATCGGTCAAAAGGGCCATGCTGAAAAAAGTGTAAAAACCAGAAATGCAGGACAGGCCATGGAGACATGGGAGCCTTGCTACGCTGATGGGCGGGCTGTAAATTGCCAGCAGCCACTCTGGAGAAGTGTACGGTGTGTCCTGAAACATGTAATAAGCACAGCTTAGAGAGCATAGGGCACTTCCCCTCATGGGCGTATACATCGGGAAACCTAAAAATCAACAAGACACAGGCACCCCAAAGTTTAGGGCTGCTCTGTTTCCAAGAACCTCCACTTCGCTACACCTTCAATAGCCCAGGAAAGCGAAAAATGGATAAAGAAGTTGTGGTACTTAGGCACAATGGAACATCACTCAGCCATGAAATCAATGTCATAAGGCTAGTAGCAGCAGGATGAGTGGATTTAGGTACGATGACCCTCAGTGAAATAAGTCACAGAGAAAAAGACACTTATCCTAAGATATCACTTATAGAGGGAATGTCAAAATCGCTACACTTGAACTGAATTACAAAACAGAACAGAGTCACACATTTAGAAAACACACTATGGCTGCTTAACGGGAAAGGTGAGGTGGGGTGATGCATAAAACAAGGGTTTGAAATTAGCTCAGCTACCGTTCCACAAGCCAAATATGTAATAGACAAGACCTACTCCCTGCTCAGTGAACTGGACTCAACAGCCCCTATTCACCGCCCAAGAATATATCTGACTAGTAAGAGTCTTAAAACCTATGTATTGATCTCTCTCTGGAAGGGAATCAAGAGGGTGTAAAGCGGCATAAACACAGCAGTGAAAAGCAGCTAAACCCCATTATAAAAATAGATTACTTTAAAAAAAAAAAAAACCCCATAAAACAAAGACAGTGAAAGAGAGAGAAATGCTTACAAAATCCGCTCAGGGGCTCTGATGCAACCTGGATTGACCATATCTAGACCCACAGCTGGATGAGACATAAGGCTGGACACTCTTGGGGCTGAGAGGATTGGTGAGCTTGGGTGAGCAAACGCAGACCCTTTAAAGTCATACTGCGTGGGACCCATGCCGTGGGTCCCAAATCTCCAGGTTCCAGGGCATCTTCCTCCATCGAAAACATGCGTGGGAAACCCAGAAGATGGTACACCGTGTGATCGGGAAAGGTTTCTCAAACGCACCTCATTCCTCCTCTCCTTGTGCTCGGGTTCGCCATTCCAGCCGCTCTACTAACAATCTCCCTACTTGGAGAATCAGCACCTTTAACCTCCTGTTTCGGACAGGTCGCAATTTGGCCTGAGGATGAACGGGAAGAGGGGGAACCAATGAGAGACTAGCTCTAGGTGTTGGGACAGGCACAGGTCACTCTATTTTCCCATCAGGAAGAAGAATGAACCACAGGCTCAGCCTGCCCCCCGGAACCAGAATAGGGCCTGAAGCAATCCTGCGCTCTGGCGGCCAGCTCCCAAAAAAGCGAGTTGCCAAATGGAGCTCAGGGGCACTGCAACTCACAAACCTGCAGACTTATAAATGATAACTCTCGTCCACAAATATATTGAGGGAAGGCAACGAGGAGGATTTGAAAGCAAGGCAGAATTGCAGGAAACAGGTTTCAGGAGGCAGACTCGACTCGCCTTGAAAGCACAGGAAAAGCGGCAAAGCGTTGACAACGATGCCCTTGGCCAAAAAGGGCGTATGCGTTTTTTCCTGAATATATTCAGGAAAAAACGCATACGCCCTTTTTGGCCAACCAGGCAAGCCGGAAAGGCAAATCAGCGCTACAGAGAAGTCTCGCTTGCCATCGGTCAAAAGGGCCATGCTGAAAAAAGTGTAAAAACCAGAAATGCAGGACAGGCCATGGAGACATGGGAGCCTTGCTACGCTGATGGGCGGGCTGTAAATTGCCAGCAGCCACTCTGGAGAAGTGTACGGTGTGTCCTGAAACATGTAATAAGCACAGCTTAGAGAGCATAGGGCACTTCCCCTCATGGGCGTATACATCGGGAAACCTAAAAATCAACAAGACACAGGCACCCCAAAGTTTAGGGCTGCTCTGTTTCCAAGAACCTCCACTTCGCTACACCTTCAATAGCCCAGGAAAGCGAAAAATGGATAAAGAAGTTGTGGTACTTAGGCACAATGGAACATCACTCAGCCATGAAATCAATGTCATAAGGCTAGTAGCAGCAGGATGAGTGGATTTAGGTACGATGACCCTCAGTGAAATAAGTCACAGAGAAAAAGACACTTATCCTAAGATATCACTTATAGAGGGAATGTCAAAATCGCTACACTTGAACTGAATTACAAAACAGAACAGAGTCACACATTTAGAAAACACACTATGGCTGCTTAACGGGAAAGGTGAGGTGGGGTGATGCATAAAACAAGGGTTTGAAATTAGCTCAGCTACCGTTCCACAAGCCAAATATGTAATAGACAAGACCTACTCCCTGCTCAGTGAACTGGACTCAACAGCCCCTATTCACCGCCCAAGAATATATCTGACTAGTAAGAGTCTTAAAACCTATGTATTGATCTCTCTCTGGAAGGGAATCAAGAGGGTGTAAAGCGGCATAAACACAGCAGTGAAAAGCAGCTAAACCCCATTATAAAAATAGATTACTTTAAAAAAAAAAAAACCCCATAAAACAAAGACAGTGAAAGAGAGAGAAATGCTTACAAAATCCGCTCAGGGGCTCTGATGCAACCTGGATTGACCATATCTAGACCCACAGCTGGATGAGACATAAGGCTGGACACTCTTGGGGCTGAGAGGATTGGTGAGCTTGGGTGAGCAAACGCAGACCCTTTAAAGTCATACTGCGTGGGACC
>NW_026871797.1:5000-40000 GCF_028564815.1 Eubalaena glacialis | reverse complement strand
TGTGAGTGGGCTGTGGGGCGAGGAAGACGGTGGGAGAGGACCCCTTCGCGGTGGGGTGGCGGGTGAGCGCGCCAGACTGGTGTGCTGTGCGGCAAGGTGGTCAGGCTAACCAGTGGGTTGGGACTGGGGGCGGTGGGTAGGAGGCAGGCAAGAGAAGAGCAGAAACGGAGCGCGCCTCAGGGGCTAGGCGGGGTCCGAATGGGGTGGGGGCATTCTACTGCCCCAGAGACATATACATCACCTCTCATCGGGAGAAACCATCCGGTCTCAGGTGTGTGTGGCGGCGGGGGTGGGGGGGAGGAGGGGTTGAGGTTGAAAGAGGCCAAAGGAGAGGTCCCCTATGATCCAGCAATCCCACTCCTGGGTACGTACCCGGCAATGACGAAACAAGAGTGCAAAAAGGCACAAGCACCTCCACGTTCACAGCGGCACTATTTGCAGTAGCCAAGACACGGGAAAAAACCCAAGTGCCCGTCAACGGGTGGCTAGTACAAGAAGAGGTGGTATATATGTACTATGGGATATTACTCAGCCATTAATAAAAAAGAATGAAATATTGCCATTTGCCGCAACAAGAATGCTCCCAGAGAATATTACACTTAGTGAAGTAGGTCCGACAGAGAAGCACAAAGATATGTGGAATCTAAAAAGTACTACCAATGAATCTATGTGCAAAACAGAAACAGACTCACAGACCTAGAAGACACAGTGATGGTTACCCGAGGTAAAAAGGAGGGGTGGAGGGATAAATTAGGAGCTCGATGAACAGATACACAGTACTTCATATAAAGGAGATAAGCAACAAGGATTTCCAGAATAACGCAGGGAGTGATAGTCAATATCCTGCAATAACCTGTAGTGGAAATCAATCTGAAACAATATTAGACATGGAAAACAGTATCCCCCTTGCTGTACACCTGAAACTAACTCAATATTGTTAATCAACTCTTCTTCTTAAACCACGAGTACTAGTACTTATAAGTAAGTAAGTAAGTAAATAAATAAAAACAACGACCAAAATAAACAGGAGAAACATGAGCCATCAGATGATCCAGCAATCCCCGTCGTGGGTACACATCCGCCAAAGAGAAAAACTGTTGTTTGAAGAGATCCACGCACCCCCGTGTTTGCAGCAGCACTGTGTGCCGCAGCCAAGACATAGAAAAAACCCATGTGCCCATCAACAGTTGGCTGACAGGAAAAGATGCGGTATATATGTACTGTGGAATATTACTCAGCCATTTCAGAAAACGAAATATTGCCATTTGCCACAATAAGGATGGTCCTAGAGAACATTACACTTAGCGAAGTAAGTCTGACAGAGAAGCACAAACATACGTGGAATCTAAAACATAATAGAAAAGAAGGTATATGCAAAAGAGAAACAGACTCACAGACATAGGAAACACACTGATGGTTCCCCGAGGAGAACGGGAGGGGTGGAGGCATAAATTAGGAGCTGCGATGAACAGATACACCGTACTTCATATAAAAGACATAAGCAACAAGGATTTCCAGAATAACACCGGGAATGATATTCAATATCCTGTAGTAAACTGTAATGGAAAGCAATCTGAAACAATATTAGACATGGAAGACAGTATCCGCTTTGCTGTGCACCTGAAACTAACTCAATATCGTTAATCAACTTTTCTTCCAAAATTACAGCTACTAGTTCTTATAAGTAAATGAATAAGTAAATATTAAATGCATAAATAAAAACAACACACTAAATAAATAGGTGGAATACGAGCTCCCATATGATCCAGCCCTCCCCATCGTGGGTACACATCGGCAAAGGAGAGAAACTGTCATTTGCAGAGATCCATGCACCCCCACGTTCACAGCAGCACTACGGGCCACAGCCAAGACATGGACAAAACCCAAGTGCCCATCAACCGATGGCTGGCACAGGAAGACGTGGTACGTATGTACTGTGGAATATTACTCAGCCATACAAAAGAGTGAGATATTGCCATTTGCACCGATAAGGATGGACCTAGAGTATACTCCACTTAGCGACGTAAGTCAGGCAGAGAAGCACAAAGATATGTGGAATCTAAACCGTACTACAAACGGATGTATGTGCCAAAGAGCAACGGACTCACAGACATGGAAAACACACTGTTCGTTACCCAAGGGGAAAGTGTAGGGCAGGGAAGAATCCGGAGCTGCGATTAACAGAGGGGAAATACTATACATAAAGCACAGAAGCAACAAGGATTTGCCGTACAGCACAGGGAACTGTATTCATATGTCGTGATAACGTATAATGGAAAATAACCTGGAAAAGGACATATAACTGAATCACTTGGCTGTACACCTGAAAGTAACCCAGTATTGTAAATCAACCGTACTGCTACGAAAAGGAGACGAAGACGAAGGGGGAAAAAAGGAGGGCAACGGGACAGAGGCAAGGGCAGGATCCTTGACAACGTAGGATTTGGAAAGGATCGGGGGAAAAGTGGGGAGATAGGGGGTGGGATGGGGGTGTCTGTGGGAGTAGGGTGGAGGCTGAGGTGGTGGTGCCGGTGGTGCTGTCCCGAGGGCTGACGCTGTTGGTGGGAGCAGAGGTTCAGGGGAGGGGGTGGTGTTTGTCGTGCTGATGGTGGTGGTGGCAGTAGTGGTGGAGGAGTGGGCCGGTGTTGGAAACGTATTTCTGTCGAGGGTCAGAACATGAATCTAGAGTGCAGTCTGCGATGATAGTGTGGACTTCTTTTTGAACTCCTCGTGCAAGTGGACGCTTTGGGGACTCTCCAGGAAAATGGGATGTATCACTCCCAGAGGTGGCAACTTCCTTGCTCCTGGTTGTGCAAACATAGTATAACTTTCGCAGTGCGGGCAGAGTGAGGCAGAGAGCTTGGAAACGTGGCGAAAGGTGAAGAGGTTGGGCTGTGCGGGTGCCAGTGTGGGGTGTTCCTTACAGCGAGAAGCGTGACACAAGCGGGGTCGGGGTAAGGACGAGAGCAAGGACAAGGAAGGGGTCTGGGCGTAAGAGTGGCTGAGCCCGCAAGGTGTCAGGTCCTGGAGGCGTGGCTCCCGGGTGTGTGTGGGGTGGGGGCGTCTGCGTGGGAAGGACAGGGGCCGGAAGGTGCGGTGGTGAGCGAGCTGTTGCAGGACCGGTGCCTTGAGTGTGGCAGCGGGGAAGCCCAGCTCCGCTGTGGGGCTGCGGGAACCAAAAGGGGACGCTGCGGCTGCATGGGCCGGGAATCGAACCCGGGCCTCCCGCGTGGCAGGCGAGAATTCTACCACTGAACCACCCATGCACCGATGGCCGCCGGCGCCCGGCGCTGCCCCAGCGGCGCTCGCCGCCAACCGCCGGACCCTGGTCACTGCTCGCCCCGTGGGCATGTGCTCCATTTGAGCAGGAGGCCGACGGGCCACCTGAATGAGAGGCTCCGGGCACGCTGGCGACCCCAGGGCGCGAGGCGGTCGGAAGCACCGAGGGACGAGGGACGGAGGGACGCAGGCGTGCTCGGCCCGTCCCGCGCTTTCTCTGCCGTCCACGGCCGCCGCGAGACTGTCGGTGTCGCCAGAGGAAGCCAGGAGCCGAAGCGGCCTGGCCCGCGCCCGAATCCCAGTCAGGGCAGGCGAGGCGTGGCCGCTGCGGCTGAGCGCCGACGTTCCTCTCAGCAGCCGCCCGGCCCCGACGCACAGCCCCTCTGGCGGCTGGCTTTCTTGCTGGTGCGGGGCGTGCGAGGGCGGGCGGGGGCAGGGATCGGAGCTCGGGGCTGTGCAGGGACCGCGAGCGTGGGAGATGGACACCGGGCACCGCCGCCGCCGCCGCCGCCGCCGCCGCCGCCGCCGCCGTCGCCGAGCGGCGCTCAGGCCACAAGACCAAAGGTGTCTGAGCCTCGCTTCTGCGCTCTGGCCCACCCCTCTCCCGCGGGGTCCCGCTCTGCTGCGTTGGTTGTGAGGAGAAGCACTTGGGCAGACTGGCTGCTGGCTCGCGGACAGCCCGGTGAGGGAGGGAGCGCGCCAGGGTGTGGTTGGGTCCGGCCGGAGCAGCGGCTTCCCCGAGGGACTTGCGCTGTGGCGCCGAGGTGGGTGGCCCGGGCTGGGGGCCGGACGTCTGTGGTGGGTGACAGGGCATCCAGGGCTTCCGCTCACTACTCACTGGAGCACCGTTCCCGGGAGCGACTCCTGCGCCAGGCCCCGTGCAGGGAGGGCCCCCTGTTGGCTGGCCAGCAGGAGGCTGGGCTGCACGCGGCCCGGCAGGCAGGCAGGCAGGCAGGCAGGCAGGCAGGCAGGTAGGCAGGTGTGGTCCGGCCAAGGTCCCAAGGCGAAAAAGCACCGAGGGCACGCACCACAGGCCGGCAAGACGGTGTGGCTGTGGAGGGAATGGAATGGGCAGGCGGGCCGTTGGGGCTGGTGGGAAGGACAGGATGTTGGAAAGAGGGAGAGCTGCTGGTGGCGGAAGTGGAAGAAAGGCTGTGAGAGCGAGTCCGCTGTTCACCGGGCCGAAGTCGGAGGGCGGGCCAGGCGTGGACGGGCTTTCCACACGCGGCCGTTCTGCGTGTGGCGGTGGGGGCGGGGTGGAGCGTGGGAGTGGGAGTGGGAGGGAGGGACGAAGGCAGGCAGGCAGGCAGGCAGGCAGGCAGGCAGGCAGGCAGGAAAACCAGCAGCAGCAGCAGCAGCCGCAAGCAGGTGAGGAAAGATGGGCTGCGAAGGACTGAAGGTTTTTCTGGTGGGGGTGCAGGTAGGAGGGGGCTTAGGAGCTGGCCCCTGGGGAGGGCGTTTGTCCGGAAAGCCAGTCGCCGGAGGGTTCCTAGTGCGCCGTTTCTGCCAGGCCCGCGGCCGTGGCTGAGAAGGTCCCGCGTCTGAGAGGCGTGGATGTCCGGGCCGGAGTTTGGAGAGGCCGCAAGAGTGCAGGGCGCGAACGGACTGGAAGGCAGTAAAGCGCTGCCATAGGGCCGGGTGCGTTTGTCGGGCGGGCCAAAAGGCTGGCTTGTCAGGAGTGGGATTCGAACCCACGCCTCCAGGGGAGACTGCGACCTGAACGCAGCGCCTTAGACCGCTCGGCCATCCTGACGGCGGGCCTGGGCGTGCGCGTGGCCGCTGGGCTGGCTGGGACCCGACGCGACGCGAACCCCGGTGCCCTTGGCGGGGCGCGGTGCTCCGCGCCAGGCGCGCGGCCGTCTGGGTGAGCGACAGAACGGGCGCGCGGCGGCCGACGGGGAGCACGGCCAGACGACGCGCCTGGCTGCGCCGCGGTGGCGCCCTCGCCCACCCCTGGCCCCGGACGCAGCCGGGCCGCGTCGGGCCAGCCCCTGCCGCCGACCCCCACCCGCGCGTCTCCTCGCCGGCCATGGCCCGGCGCGCGCCCACCCCCTCCTCGCAGCCTTGCTTTCCGTCTCGGGCCCCCTCCACCCGGCGCGATCCCCGCGTCGGAGGCAGTAGGCAGCGCGCACTCGGAGTTTTCAGGGCCACGCGGGTCCGGGTCCCTGTCGGGGTCGGGGGCTGCTGCTTTGGAGGACGCGGTTGGTGTGGCGTTGGGTCGGGTCGGGTCGGGCACGAGCCGGGCGCCCGTGGTGGGCAGGGGGCCGGAGGGCAGGGGGAGGCGTCGGCAGGCAGCCCGAGAGCGGCCGGGCGCGGGGGCGGTGGCCGCCGTCCTCGTTAGTATAGTGGTGAGTATCCCCGCCTGTCACGCGGGAGACCGGGGTTCGATTCCCCGACGGGGAGGCAACACGCCCTCTTTTGGTGGCTGGCGCCGCTCTCTGTCCTGCCGCCTGGCTCCCAAGGGCCCTTCTTCTCCTCCCTCCGCCCTCCGCCCTCCAGCGAGGCGCAGGGCGCCAGCGCGTGCCCAGCCTGCCCACCCTCGCCCCCCTCCAGCCACCCAGCCCTTCCTCCTCGCCGGGCGCTCAGTCGCCAGGGCCGAGCGACGGCCTCCTCTGGACCCCACAAGCGCCCGATGACATTGCGGCCCGCCCCAAGTGGCTGTCTCAGGGGGCTCCTTGCGTCGCGACGCACAGCTGCGCAGCTATGCACAGCGGCATAGGTGCACAGCTGCCGGGACGGGTGGGAGGCGGATGAGTGCCGTCCCCCTGTCGGTGCGGGGAGTGGCCTGGCCCAGCGCCCGGTGGAGAAGGGCTTTGGCGAGCCGGGGGCTGGAAGACGCGTGCCCCGGGGGCGGGGGCGGGCCGCGGCGTGGAGCGGAGGGCCCTGGAGCAGCAAGGCAGCGAGAGCGCCCCCCTGAGGCGGTCGGGCCGGTGGCCGAGGGCAGCTTCGTAGGGCTGGCGCGGGTGGGGCGCCGGGGAGCCTTGGTGGCGCCTGTGACGTCACAGAGCTGCCGGCCGGCGGGGCGTCGGGGCAGGGCTGCTCCAAGCGGCGGCGGCGGCGGCGGCGGCGGCTGAGGAGGAGGAGGAGGAGGAGGACGAGGAGGAGGACGAGGAAGAGAAAGGGGAGTAGGAGGAGGAAGAGAAGGAGGAGGAGGAGGAGGAGGAGGAGGAGGAGGAGAAGGAGGAGAAGGCGGCGGCGACGAGAGTGCGCTCGGGCGAGCCCGGTGCCGGCGTCTCGGGGCGGCCCGGGCTGTGCAGCGTTGGTGGTATAGTGGTGAGCATAGCTGCCTTCCAAGCAGTTGACCCGGGTTCGATTCCCGGCCAACGCAGCGGGCTGACCTTTTACCGAGCTCCACGGGCGGCCGGCCGGCCGGGGGCCTGTGAGGGAGAGCTGGGAGCAGGGAGCTAGCTGGCCCCAGCGGCTTTTCTTGTGTGTGCGAGAAGCAGGCGCGCAGTGTTCTGAGGGCGCTGCAAGCAGGAAGGACGGTAGGACACGTGGATTGCCAGGGGCGGCGCGTGGCTGGACTTGGAAAGGCCGGGTCTTGGCGCCAAGGTGGCGCCGAGCGGGTGCTATGGGTCCAGCAGGAGCAGTGGTAGAGCCTGACGCTCCCTGGTGGTCTAGTGGTTAGGATTCGGCGCTCTCACCGCCGCGGCCCGGGTTCGATTCCCAGTCAGGGAAGCCTTTCTTCTGCCTCTCTACCTCCCACCGTCCACATCCCACTTTTAGGCCACGCTTGCTCCGCGGCCTCGGCGCCCCGACAAGAGCCGCCCGGTGCCCTGCACCTCCAGCCCAAGCCCTGCCAGGCAACCTCCACCCTCCCTCCCCGGCCAAACCTTTTGGCCGCACTGGCGCGCGCCCACTCGAGGCCTTCGACGTCCCGTGTCTTCCTTTTCGGACGCTTGCCTCAGCCCCAAACACGAGTGGCCGGGGCCGCGCCTCTCGCCGCCGTGGCCGTGGCCACGAGCAAACGCCCCCGCCTGTGTCTGGACTCTCCATCAGCACTGCTTTTCCCCCACGGCGACAGCGGCGGCAGCGCCGACGGCGACGGCGGTGTCACACGCGGTGCCTTCTAACAAAGCCGGATCCCCTGTGGAAAGGAGCACCGGTGGGCAGACGGGTGCTTCGCACCACCGCAGCAGGTTTCCTGAACGCCCTTGCCGGTGCCGTGGGGGTGGCTGACAGTGTGGGATGAAGGTGTTTGTGGCCGCGGTCGGTGGCCACCCCACGCGGGTTAGGGAACGGAGCAGAAGGACCCCATGGAGAGAGGGCGGCGGTGGGCCGCGTGCTGGGAGGTGCGAGGAAGGGCCTGGGGTGTCTGGGTGGAGCGCGGGCAGGAGCGGGAGGTGTTGGGCTGGCGGGGACCTGGCCCGGGAGAGCGGCTGGCCACTCAGGCAGGGGCTCAGCAGAAGCTTGGGGGTGGTGGCAGCACCTGGCCCGGCACGTGTGTACGGGTGGGTCAGATCAGGGGCCGGGGTGGGCCTGGAGTAGGAGTGCGTCTGAGGAGCACTGGCGGAAGTGAGACTTCCGGGCAGGACATGTGACAGTCGGGCCTGGGATACAAGGGGAAGGTGGCGGGGAGAGGGGTCCGAGCCGGCAGGCTGGGGGAAAGGGCGGGGTGTGTGAGTGGGCTGTGGGGCGAGGAAGACGGTGGGAGAGGACCCCTTCGCGGTGGGGTGGCGGGTGAGCGCGCCAGACTGGTGTGCTGTGCGGCAAGGTGGTCAGGCTAACCAGTGGGTTGGGACTGGGGGCGGTGGGTAGGAGGCAGGCAAGAGAAGAGCAGAAACGGAGCGCGCCTCAGGGGCTAGGCGGGGTCCGAATGGGGTGGGGGCATTCTACTGCCCCAGAGACATATACATCACCTCTCATCGGGAGAAACCATCCGGTCTCAGGTGTGTGTGGCGGCGGGGGTGGGGGGAGGAGGGGTTGAGGTTGAAAGAGGCCAAAGGAGAGGTCCCCTATGATCCAGCAATCCCACTCCTGGGTACGTACCCGGCAATGACGAAACAAGAGTGCAAAAAGGCACAAGCACCTCCACGTTCACAGCGGCACTATTTGCAGTAGCCAAGACACGGGAAAAAACCCAAGTGCCCGTCAACGGGTGGCTAGTACAAGAAGAGGTGGTATATATGTACTATGGGATATTACTCAGCCATTAATAAAAAAGAATGAAATATTGCCATTTGCCGCAACAAGAATGCTCCCAGAGAATATTACACTTAGTGAAGTAGGTCCGACAGAGAAGCACAAAGATATGTGGAATCTAAAAAGTACTACCAATGAATCTATGTGCAAAACAGAAACAGACTCACAGACCTAGAAGACACAGTGATGGTTACCCGAGGTAAAAAGGAGGGGTGGAGGGATAAATTAGGAGCTCGATGAACAGATACACAGTACTTCATATAAAGGAGATAAGCAACAAGGATTTCCAGAATAACGCAGGGAGTGATAGTCAATATCCTGCAATAACCTGTAGTGGAAATCAATCTGAAACAATATTAGACATGGAAAACAGTATCCCCCTTGCTGTACACCTGAAACTAACTCAATATTGTTAATCAACTCTTCTTCTTAAACCACGAGTACTAGTACTTATAAGTAAGTAAGTAAGTAAATAAATAAAAACAACGACCAAAATAAACAGGAGAAACATGAGCCATCAGATGATCCAGCAATCCCCGTCGTGGGTACACATCCGCCAAAGAGAAAAACTGTTGTTTGAAGAGATCCACGCACCCCCGTGTTTGCAGCAGCACTGTGTGCCGCAGCCAAGACATAGAAAAAACCCATGTGCCCATCAACAGTTGGCTGACAGGAAAAGATGCGGTATATATGTACTGTGGAATATTACTCAGCCATTTCAGAAAACGAAATATTGCCATTTGCCACAATAAGGATGGTCCTAGAGAACATTACACTTAGCGAAGTAAGTCTGACAGAGAAGCACAAACATACGTGGAATCTAAAACATAATAGAAAAGAAGGTATGTGCAAAAGAGAAACAGACTCACAGACATAGGAAACACACTGATGGTTCCCCGAGGAGAACGGGAGGGGTGGAGGCATAAATTAGGAGCTGCGATGAACAGATACACCGTACTTCATATAAAAGACATAAGCAACAAGGATTTCCAGAATAACACCGGGAATGATATTCAATATCCTGTAGTAAACTGTAATGGAAAGCAATCTGAAACAATATTAGACATGGAAGACAGTATCCGCTTTGCTGTGCACCTGAAACTAACTCAATATCGTTAATCAACTTTTCTTCCAAAATTACAGCTACTAGTTCTTATAAGTAAATGAATAAGTAAATATTAAATGCATAAATAAAAACAACACACTAAATAAATAGGTGGAATACGAGCTCCCATATGATCCAGCCCTCCCCATCGTGGGTACACATCGGCAAAGGAGAGAAACTGTCATTTGCAGAGATCCATGCACCCCCACGTTCACAGCAGCACTACGGGCCACAGCCAAGACATGGACAAAACCCAAGTGCCCATCAACCGATGGCTGGCACAGGAAGACGTGGTACGTATGTACTGTGGAATATTACTCAGCCATACAAAAGAGTGAGATATTGCCATTTGCACCGATAAGGATGGACCTAGAGTATACTCCACTTAGCGACGTAAGTCAGGCAGAGAAGCACAAAGATATGTGGAATCTAAACCGTACTACAAACGGATGTATGTGCCAAAGAGCAACGGACTCACAGACATGGAAAACACACTGTTCGTTACCCAAGGGGAAAGTGTAGGGCAGGGAAGAATCCGGAGCTGCGATTAACAGAGGGGAAATACTATACATAAAGCACAGAAGCAACAAGGATTTGCCGTACAGCACAGGGAACTGTATTCATATGTCGTGATAACGTATAATGGAAAATAACCTGGAAAAGGACATATAACTGAATCACTTGGCTGTACACCTGAAAGTAACCCAGTATTGTAAATCAACCGTACTGCTACGAAAAGGAGACGAAGACGAAGGGGGAAAAAAGGAGGGCAACGGGACAGAGGCAAGGGCAGGATCCTTGACAACGTAGGATTTGGAAAGGATCGGGGGAAAAGTGGGGAGATAGGGGGTGGGATGGGGGTGTCTGTGGGAGTAGGGTGGAGGCTGAGGTGGTGGTGCCGGTGGTGCTGTCCCGAGGGCTGACGCTGTTGGTGGGAGCAGAGGTTCAGGGGAGGGGGTGGTGTTTGTCGTGCTGATGGTGGTGGTGGCAGTAGTGGTGGAGGAGCGGGCCGGTGTTGGAAACGTATTTCTGTCGAGGGTCAGAACATGAATCTAGAGTGCAGTCTGCGATGATAGTGTGGACTTCTTTTTGAACTCCTCGTGCAAGTGGACGCTTTGGGGACTCTCCAGGAAAATGGGATGTATCACTCCCAGAGGTGGCAACTTCCTTGCTCCTGGTTGTGCAAACATAGTATAACTTTCGCAGTGCGGGCAGAGTGAGGCAGAGAGCTTGGAAACGTGGCGAAAGGTGAAGAGGTTGGGCTGTGCGGGTGCCAGTGTGGGGTGTTCCTTACAGCGAGAAGCGTGACACAAGCGGGGTCGGGGTAAGGACGAGAGCAAGGACAAGGAAGGGGTCTGGGCGTAAGAGTGGCTGAGCCCGCAAGGTGTCAGGTCCTGGAGGCGTGGCTCCCGGGTGTGTGTGGGGTGGGGGCGTCTGCGTGGGAAGGACAGGGGCCGGAAGGTGCGGTGGTGAGCGAGCTGTTGCAGGACCGGTGCCTTGAGTGTGGCAGCGGGGAAGCCCAGCTCCGCTGTGGGGCTGCGGGAACCAAAAGGGGACGCTGCGGCTGCATGGGCCGGGAATCGAACCCGGGCCTCCCGCGTGGCAGGCGAGAATTCTACCACTGAACCACCCATGCACCGATGGCCGCCGGCGCCCGGCGCTGCCCCAGCGGCGCTCGCCGCCAACCGCCGGACCCTGGTCACTGCTCGCCCCGTGGGCATGTGCTCCATTTGAGCAGGAGGCCGACGGGCCACCTGAATGAGAGGCTCCGGGCACGCTGGCGACCCCAGGGCGCGAGGCGGTCGGAAGCACCGAGGGACGAGGGACGGAGGGACGCAGGCGTGCTCGGCCCGTCCCGCGCTTTCTCTGCCGTCCACGGCCGCCGCGAGACTGTCGGTGTCGCCAGAGGAAGCCAGGAGCCGAAGCGGCCTGGCCCGCGCCCGAATCCCAGTCAGGGCAGGCGAGGCGTGGCCGCTGCGGCTGAGCGCCGACGTTCCTCTCAGCAGCCGCCCGGCCCCGACGCACAGCCCCTCTGGCGGCTGGCTTTCTTGCTGGTGCGGGGCGTGCGAGGGCGGGCGGGGGCAGGGATCGGAGCTCGGGGCTGTGCAGGGACCGCGAGCGTGGGAGATGGACACCGGGCACCGCCGCCGCCGCCGCCGCCGCCGCCGCCGCCGTCGCCGAGCGGCGCTCAGGCCACAAGACCAAAGGTGTCTGAGCCTCGCTTCTGCGCTCTGGCCCACCCCTCTCCCGCGGGGTCCCGCTCTGCTGCGTTGGTTGTGAGGAGAAGCACTTGGGCAGACTGGCTGCTGGCTCGCGGACAGCCCGGTGAGGGAGGGAGCGCGCCAGGGTGTGGTTGGGTCCGGCCGGAGCAGCGGCTTCCCCGAGGGACTTGCGCTGTGGCGCCGAGGTGGGTGGCCCGGGCTGGGGGCCGGACGTCTGTGGTGGGTGACAGGGCATCCAGGGCTTCCGCTCACTACTCACTGGAGCACCGTTCCCGGGAGCGACTCCTGCGCCAGGCCCCGTGCAGGGAGGGCCCCCTGTTGGCTGGCCAGCAGGAGGCTGGGCTGCACGCGGCCCGGCAGGCAGGCAGGCAGGCAGGCAGGCAGGCAGGCAGGTAGGCAGGTGTGGTCCGGCCAAGGTCCCAAGGCGAAAAAGCACCGAGGGCACGCACCACAGGCCGGCAAGACGGTGTGGCTGTGGAGGGAATGGAATGGGCAGGCGGGCCGTTGGGGCTGGCGGGAAGGACAGGATGTTGGAAAGAGGGAGAGCTGCTGGTGGCGGAAGTGGAAGAAAGGCTGTGAGAGCGAGTCCGCTGTTCACCGGGCCGAAGTCGGAGGGCGGGCCAGGCGTGGACGGGCTTTCCACACGCGGCCGTTCTGCGTGTGGCGGTGGGGGCGGGGTGGAGCGTGGGAGTGGGAGTGGGAGGGAGGGACGAAGGCAGGCAGGCAGGCAGGCAGGCAGGCAGGCAGGCAGGCAGGAAAACCAGCAGCAGCAGCAGCAGCCGCAAGCAGGTGAGGAAAGATGGGCTGCGAAGGACTGAAGGTTTTTCTGGTGGGGGTGCAGGTAGGAGGGGGCTTAGGAGCTGGCCCCTGGGGAGGGCGTTTGTCCGGAAAGCCAGTCGCCGGAGGGTTCCTAGTGCGCCGTTTCTGCCAGGCCCGCGGCCGTGGCTGAGAAGGTCCCGCGTCTGAGAGGCGTGGATGTCCGGGCCGGAGTTTGGAGAGGCCGCAAGAGTGCAGGGCGCGAACGGACTGGAAGGCAGTAAAGCGCTGCCATAGGGCCGGGTGCGTTTGTCGGGCGGGCCAAAAGGCTGGCTTGTCAGGAGTGGGATTCGAACCCACGCCTCCAGGGGAGACTGCGACCTGAACGCAGCGCCTTAGACCGCTCGGCCATCCTGACGGCGGGCCTGGGCGTGCGCGTGGCCGCTGGGCTGGCTGGGACCCGACGCGACGCGAACCCCGGTGCCCTTGGCGGGGCGCGGTGCTCCGCGCCAGGCGCGCGGCCGTCCGGGTGAGCGACAGAACGGGCGCGCGGCGGCCGACGGGGAGCACGGCCAGACGACGCGCCTGGCTGCGCCGCGGTGGCGCCCTCGCCCACCCCTGGCCCCGGACGCAGCCGGGCCGCGTCGGGCCAGCCCCTGCCGCCGACCCCCACCCGCGCGTCTCCTCGCCGGCCATGGCCCGGCGCGCGCCCACCCCCTCCTCGCAGCCTTGCTTTCCGTCTCGGGCCCCCTCCACCCGGCGCGATCCCCGCGTCGGAGGCAGTAGGCAGCGCGCACTCGGAGTTTTCAGGGCCACGCGGGTCCGGGTCCCTGTCGGGGTCGGGGGCTGCTGCTTTGGAGGACGCGGTTGGTGTGGCGTTGGGTCGGGTCGGGTCGGGCACGAGCCGGGCGCCCGTGGTGGGCAGGGGGCCGGAGGGCAGGGGGAGGCGTCGGCAGGCAGCCCGAGAGCGGCCGGGCGCGGGGGCGGTGGCCGCCGTCCTCGTTAGTATAGTGGTGAGTATCCCCGCCTGTCACGCGGGAGACCGGGGTTCGATTCCCCGACGGGGAGGCAACACGCCCTCTTTTGGTGGCTGGCGCCGCTCTCTGTCCTGCCGCCTGGCTCCCAAGGGCCCTTCTTCTCCTCCCTCCGCCCTCCGCCCTCCAGCGAGGCGCAGGGCGCCAGCGCGTGCCCAGCCTGCCCACCCTCGCCCCCCTCCAGCCACCCAGCCCTTCCTCCTCGCCGGGCGCTCAGTCGCCAGGGCCGAGCGACGGCCTCCTCTGGACCCCACAAGCGCCCGATGACATTGCGGCCCGCCCCAAGTGGCTGTCTCAGGGGGCTCCTTGCGTCGCGACGCACAGCTGCGCAGCTATGCACAGCGGCATAGGTGCACAGCTGCCGGGACGGGTGGGAGGCGGATGAGTGCCGTCCCCCTGTCGGTGCGGGGAGTGGCCTGGCCCAGCGCCCGGTGGAGAAGGGCTTTGGCGAGCCGGGGGCTGGAAGACGCGTGCCCCGGGGGCGGGGGCGGGCCGCGGCGTGGAGCGGAGGGCCCTGGAGCAGCAAGGCAGCGAGAGCGCCCCCCTGAGGCGGTCGGGCCGGTGGCCGAGGGCAGCTTCGTAGGGCTGGCGCGGGTGGGGCGCCGGGGAGCCTTGGTGGCGCCTGTGACGTCACAGAGCTGCCGGCCGGCGGGGCGTCGGGGCAGGGCTGCTCCAAGCGGCGGCGGCGGCGGCGGCGGCGGCTGAGGAGGAGGAGGAGGAGGAGGACGAGGAGGAGGACGAGGAAGAGAAAGGGGAGTAGGAGGAGGAAGAGAAGGAGGAGGAGGAGGAGGAGGAGGAGGAGGAGGAGAAGGAGGAGAAGGCGGCGGCGACGAGAGTGCGCTCGGGCGAGCCCGGTGCCGGCGTCTCGGGGCGGCCCGGGCTGTGCAGCGTTGGTGGTATAGTGGTGAGCATAGCTGCCTTCCAAGCAGTTGACCCGGGTTCGATTCCCGGCCAACGCAGCGGGCTGACCTTTTACCGAGCTCCACGGGCGGCCGGCCGGCCGGGGGCCTGTGAGGGAGAGCTGGGAGCAGGGAGCTAGCTGGCCCCAGCGGCTTTTCTTGTGTGTGCGAGAAGCAGGCGCGCAGTGTTCTGAGGGCGCTGCAAGCAGGAAGGACGGTAGGACACGTGGATTGCCAGGGGCGGCGCGTGGCTGGACTTGGAAAGGCCGGGTCTTGGCGCCAAGGTGGCGCCGAGCGGGTGCTATGGGTCCAGCAGGAGCAGTGGTAGAGCCTGACGCTCCCTGGTGGTCTAGTGGTTAGGATTCGGCGCTCTCACCGCCGCGGCCCGGGTTCGATTCCCGGTCAGGGAAGCCTTTCTTCTGCCTCTCTACCTCCCACCGTCCACATCCCACTTTTAGGCCACGCTTGCTCCGCGGCCTCGGCGCCCCGACAAGAGCCGCCCGGTGCCCTGCACCTCCAGCCCAAGCCCTGCCAGGCAACCTCCACCCTCCCTCCCCGGCCAAACCTTTTGGCCGCACTGGCGCGCGCCCACTCGAGGCCTTCGACGTCCCGTGTCTTCCTTTTCGGACGCTTGCCTCAGCCCCAAACACGAGTGGCCGGGGCCGCGCCTCTCGCCGCCGTGGCCGTGGCCACGAGCAAACGCCCCCGCCTGTGTCTGGACTCTCCATCAGCACTGCTTTTCCCCCACGGCGACAGCGGCGGCAGCGCCGACGGCGACGGCGGTGTCACACGCGGTGCCTTCTAACAAAGCCGGATCCCCTGTGGAAAGGAGCACCGGTGGGCAGACGGGTGCTTCGCACCACCGCAGCAGGTTTCCTGAACGCCCTTGCCGGTGCCGTGGGGGTGGCTGACAGTGTGGGATGAAGGTGTTTGTGGCCGCGGTCGGTGGCCACCCCACGCGGGTTAGGGAACGGAGCAGAAGGACCCCATGGAGAGAGGGCGGCGGTGGGCCGCGTGCTGGGAGGTGCGAGGAAGGGCCTGGGGTGTCTGGGTGGAGCGCGGGCAGGAGCGGGAGGTGTTGGGCTGGCGGGGACCTGGCCCGGGAGAGCGGCTGGCCACTCAGGCAGGGGCTCAGCAGAAGCTTGGGGGTGGTGGCAGCACCTGGCCCGGCACGTGTGTACGGGTGGGTCAGATCAGGGGCCGGGGTGGGCCTGGAGTAGGAGTGCGTCTGAGGAGCACTGGCGGAAGTGAGACTTCCGGGCAGGACATGTGACAGTCGGGCCTGGGATACAAGGGGAAGGTGGCGGGGAGAGGGGTCCGAGCCGGCAGGCTGGGGGGAAGGGCGGGGTGTGTGAGTGGGCTGTGGGGCGAGGAAGACGGTGGGAGAGGACCCCTTCGCGGTGGGGTGGCGGGTGAGCGCGCCAGACTGGTGTGCTGTGCGGCAAGGTGGTCAGGCTAACCAGTGGGTTGGGACTGGGGGCGGTGGGTAGGAGGCAGGCAAGAGAAGAGCAGAAACGGAGCGCGCCTCAGGGGCTAGGCGGGGTCCGAATGGGGTGGGGGCATTCTACTGCCCCAGAGACATATACATCACCTCTCATCGGGAGAAACCATCCGGTCTCAGGTGTGTGTGGCGGCGGGGGTGGGGGGAGGAGGGGTTGAGGTTGAAAGAGGCCAAAGGAGAGGTCCCCTATGATCCAGCAATCCCACTCCTGGGTACGTACCCGGCAATGACGAAACAAGAGTGCAAAAAGGCACAAGCACCTCCACGTTCACAGCGGCACTATTTGCAGTAGCCAAGACACGGGAAAAAACCCAAGTGCCCGTCAACGGGTGGCTAGTACAAGAAGAGGTGGTATATATGTACTATGGGATATTACTCAGCCATTAATAAAAAAGAATGAAATATTGCCATTTGCCGCAACAAGAATGCTCCCAGAGAATATTACACTTAGTGAAGTAGGTCCGACAGAGAAGCACAAAGATATGTGGAATCTAAAAAGTACTACCAATGAATCTATGTGCAAAACAGAAACAGACTCACAGACCTAGAAGACACAGTGATGGTTACCCGAGGTAAAAAGGAGGGGTGGAGGGATAAATTAGGAGCTCGATGAACAGATACACAGTACTTCATATAAAGGAGATAAGCAACAAGGATTTCCAGAATAACGCAGGGAGTGATAGTCAATATCCTGCAATAACCTGTAGTGGAAATCAATCTGAAACAATATTAGACATGGAAAACAGTATCCCCCTTGCTGTACACCTGAAACTAACTCAATATTGTTAATCAACTCTTCTTCTTAAACCACGAGTACTAGTACTTATAAGTAAGTAAGTAAGTAAATAAATAAAAACAACGACCAAAATAAACAGGAGAAACATGAGCCATCAGATGATCCAGCAATCCCCGTCGTGGGTACACATCCGCCAAAGAGAAAAACTGTTGTTTGAAGAGATCCACGCACCCCCGTGTTTGCAGCAGCACTGTGTGCCGCAGCCAAGACATAGAAAAAACCCATGTGCCCATCAACAGTTGGCTGACAGGAAAAGATGCGGTATATATGTACTGTGGAATATTACTCAGCCATTTCAGAAAACGAAATATTGCCATTTGCCACAATAAGGATGGTCCTAGAGAACATTACACTTAGCGAAGTAAGTCTGACAGAGAAGCACAAACATACGTGGAATCTAAAACATAATAGAAAAGAAGGTATATGCAAAAGAGAAACAGACTCACAGACATAGGAAACACACTGATGGTTCCCCGAGGAGAACGGGAGGGGTGGAGGCATAAATTAGGAGCTGCGATGAACAGATACACCGTACTTCATATAAAAGACATAAGCAACAAGGATTTCCAGAATAACACCGGGAATGATATTCAATATCCTGTAGTAAACTGTAATGGAAAGCAATCTGAAACAATATTAGACATGGAAGACAGTATCCGCTTTGCTGTGCACCTGAAACTAACTCAATATCGTTAATCAACTTTTCTTCCAAAATTACAGCTACTAGTTCTTATAAGTAAATGAATAAGTAAATATTAAATGCATAAATAAAAACAACACACTAAATAAATAGGTGGAATACGAGCTCCCATATGATCCAGCCCTCCCCATCGTGGGTACACATCGGCAAAGGAGAGAAACTGTCATTTGCAGAGATCCATGCACCCCCACGTTCACAGCAGCACTACGGGCCACAGCCAAGACATGGACAAAACCCAAGTGCCCATCAACCGATGGCTGGCACAGGAAGACGTGGTACGTATGTACTGTGGAATATTACTCAGCCATACAAAAGAGTGAGATATTGCCATTTGCACCGATAAGGATGGACCTAGAGTATACTCCACTTAGCGACGTAAGTCAGGCAGAGAAGCACAAAGATATGTGGAATCTAAACCGTACTACAAACGGATGTATGTGCCAAAGAGCAACGGACTCACAGACATGGAAAACACACTGTTCGTTACCCAAGGGGAAAGTGTAGGGCAGGGAAGAATCCGGAGCTGCGATTAACAGAGGGGAAATACTATACATAAAGCACAGAAGCAACAAGGATTTGCCGTACAGCACAGGGAACTGTATTCATATGTCGTGATAACGTATAATGGAAAATAACCTGGAAAAGGACATATAACTGAATCACTTGGCTGTACACCTGAAAGTAACCCAGTATTGTAAATCAACCGTACTGCTACGAAAAGGAGACGAAGACGAAGGGGGAAAAAAGGAGGGCAACGGGACAGAGGCAAGGGCAGGATCCTTGACAACGTAGGATTTGGAAAGGATCGGGGGAAAAGTGGGGAGATAGGGGGTGGGATGGGGGTGTCTGTGGGAGTAGGGTGGAGGCTGAGGTGGTGGTGCCGGTGGTGCTGTCCCGAGGGCTGACGCTGTTGGTGGGAGCAGAGGTTCAGGGGAGGGGGTGGTGTTTGTCGTGCTGATGGTGGTGGTGGCAGTAGTGGTGGAGGAGCGGGCCGGTGTTGGAAACGTATTTCTGTCGAGGGTCAGAACATGAATCTAGAGTGCAGTCTGCGATGATAGTGTGGACTTCTTTTTGAACTCCTCGTGCAAGTGGACGCTTTGGGGACTCTCCAGGAAAATGGGATGTATCACTCCCAGAGGTGGCAACTTCCTTGCTCCTGGTTGTGCAAACATAGTATAACTTTCGCAGTGCGGGCAGAGTGAGGCAGAGAGCTTGGAAACGTGGCGAAAGGTGAAGAGGTTGGGCTGTGCGGGTGCCAGTGTGGGGTGTTCCTTACAGCGAGAAGCGTGACACAAGCGGGGTCGGGGTAAGGACGAGAGCAAGGACAAGGAAGGGGTCTGGGCGTAAGAGTGGCTGAGCCCGCAAGGTGTCAGGTCCTGGAGGCGTGGCTCCCGGGTGTGTGTGGGGTGGGGGCGTCTGCGTGGGAAGGACAGGGGCCGGAAGGTGCGGTGGTGAGCGAGCTGTTGCAGGACCGGTGCCTTGAGTGTGGCAGCGGGGAAGCCCAGCTCCGCTGTGGGGCTGCGGGAACCAAAAGGGGACGCTGCGGCTGCATGGGCCGGGAATCGAACCCGGGCCTCCCGCGTGGCAGGCGAGAATTCTACCACTGAACCACCCATGCACCGATGGCCGCCGGCGCCCGGCGCTGCCCCAGCGGCGCTCGCCGCCAACCGCCGGACCCTGGTCACTGCTCGCCCCGTGGGCATGTGCTCCATTTGAGCAGGAGGCCGACGGGCCACCTGAATGAGAGGCTCCGGGCACGCTGGCGACCCCAGGGCGCGAGGCGGTCGGAAGCACCGAGGGACGAGGGACGGAGGGACGCAGGCGTGCTCGGCCCGTCCCGCGCTTTCTCTGCCGTCCACGGCCGCCGCGAGACTGTCGGTGTCGCCAGAGGAAGCCAGGAGCCGAAGCGGCCTGGCCCGCGCCCGAATCCCAGTCAGGGCAGGCGAGGCGTGGCCGCTGCGGCTGAGCGCCGACGTTCCTCTCAGCAGCCGCCCGGCCCCGACGCACAGCCCCTCTGGCGGCTGGCTTTCTTGCTGGTGCGGGGCGTGCGAGGGCGGGCGGGGGCAGGGATCGGAGCTCGGGGCTGTGCAGGGACCGCGAGCGTGGGAGATGGACACCGGGCACCGCCGCCGCCGCCGCCGCCGCCGCCGCCGCCGTCGCCGAGCGGCGCTCAGGCCACAAGACCAAAGGTGTCTGAGCCTCGCTTCTGCGCTCTGGCCCACCCCTCTCCCGCGGGGTCCCGCTCTGCTGCGTTGGTTGTGAGGAGAAGCACTTGGGCAGACTGGCTGCTGGCTCGCGGACAGCCCGGTGAGGGAGGGAGCGCGCCAGGGTGTGGTTGGGTCCGGCCGGAGCAGCGGCTTCCCCGAGGGACTTGCGCTGTGGCGCCGAGGTGGGTGGCCCGGGCTGGGGGCCGGACGTCTGTGGTGGGTGACAGGGCATCCAGGGCTTCCGCTCACTACTCACTGGAGCACCGTTCCCGGGAGCGACTCCTGCGCCAGGCCCCGTGCAGGGAGGGCCCCCTGTTGGCTGGCCAGCAGGAGGCTGGGCTGCACGCGGCCCGGCAGGCAGGCAGGCAGGCAGGCAGGCAGGCAGGCAGGTAGGCAGGTGTGGTCCGGCCAAGGTCCCAAGGCGAAAAAGCACCGAGGGCACGCACCACAGGCCGGCAAGACGGTGTGGCTGTGGAGGGAATGGAATGGGCAGGCGGGCCGTTGGGGCTGGCGGGAAGGACAGGATGTTGGAAAGAGGGAGAGCTGCTGGTGGCGGAAGTGGAAGAAAGGCTGTGAGAGCGAGTCCGCTGTTCACCGGGCCGAAGTCGGAGGGCGGGCCAGGCGTGGACGGGCTTTCCACACGCGGCCGTTCTGCGTGTGGCGGTGGGGGCGGGGTGGAGCGTGGGAGTGGGAGTGGGAGGGAGGGACGAAGGCAGGCAGGCAGGCAGGCAGGCAGGCAGGCAGGCAGGCAGGAAAACCAGCAGCAGCAGCAGCAGCCGCAAGCAGGTGAGGAAAGATGGGCTGCGAAGGACTGAAGGTTTTTCTGGTGGGGGTGCAGGTAGGAGGGGGCTTAGGAGCTGGCCCCTGGGGAGGGCGTTTGTCCGGAAAGCCAGTCGCCGGAGGGTTCCTAGTGCGCCGTTTCTGCCAGGCCCGCGGCCGTGGCTGAGAAGGTCCCGCGTCTGAGAGGCGTGGATGTCCGGGCCGGAGTTTGGAGAGGCCGCAAGAGTGCAGGGCGCGAACGGACTGGAAGGCAGTAAAGCGCTGCCATAGGGCCGGGTGCGTTTGTCGGGCGGGCCAAAAGGCTGGCTTGTCAGGAGTGGGATTCGAACCCACGCCTCCAGGGGAGACTGCGACCTGAACGCAGCGCCTTAGACCGCTCGGCCATCCTGACGGCGGGCCTGGGCGTGCGCGTGGCCGCTGGGCTGGCTGGGACCCGACGCGACGCGAACCCCGGTGCCCTTGGCGGGGCGCGGTGCTCCGCGCCAGGCGCGCGGCCGTCTGGGTGAGCGACAGAACGGGCGCGCGGCGGCCGACGGGGAGCACGGCCAGACGACGCGCCTGGCTGCGCCGCGGTGGCGCCCTCGCCCACCCCTGGCCCCGGACGCAGCCGGGCCGCGTCGGGCCAGCCCCTGCCGCCGACCCCCACCCGCGCGTCTCCTCGCCGGCCATGGCCCGGCGCGCGCCCACCCCCTCCTCGCAGCCTTGCTTTCCGTCTCGGGCCCCCTCCACCCGGCGCGATCCCCGCGTCGGAGGCAGTAGGCAGCGCGCACTCGGAGTTTTCAGGGCCACGCGGGTCCGGGTCCCTGTCGGGGTCGGGGGCTGCTGCTTTGGAGGACGCGGTTGGTGTGGCGTTGGGTCGGGTCGGGTCGGGCACGAGCCGGGCGCCCGTGGTGGGCAGGGGGCCGGAGGGCAGGGGGAGGCGTCGGCAGGCAGCCCGAGAGCGGCCGGGCGCGGGGGCGGTGGCCGCCGTCCTCGTTAGTATAGTGGTGAGTATCCCCGCCTGTCACGCGGGAGACCGGGGTTCGATTCCCCGACGGGGAGGCAACACGCCCTCTTTTGGTGGCTGGCGCCGCTCTCTGTCCTGCCGCCTGGCTCCCAAGGGCCCTTCTTCTCCTCCCTCCGCCCTCCGCCCTCCAGCGAGGCGCAGGGCGCCAGCGCGTGCCCAGCCTGCCCACCCTCGCCCCCCTCCAGCCACCCAGCCCTTCCTCCTCGCCGGGCGCTCAGTCGCCAGGGCCGAGCGACGGCCTCCTCTGGACCCCACAAGCGCCCGATGACATTGCGGCCCGCCCCAAGTGGCTGTCTCAGGGGGCTCCTTGCGTCGCGACGCACAGCTGCGCAGCTATGCACAGCGGCATAGGTGCACAGCTGCCGGGACGGGTGGGAGGCGGATGAGTGCCGTCCCCCTGTCGGTGCGGGGAGTGGCCTGGCCCAGCGCCCGGTGGAGAAGGGCTTTGGCGAGCCGGGGGCTGGAAGACGCGTGCCCCGGGGGCGGGGGCGGGCCGCGGCGTGGAGCGGAGGGCCCTGGAGCAGCAAGGCAGCGAGAGCGCCCCCCTGAGGCGGTCGGGCCGGTGGCCGAGGGCAGCTTCGTAGGGCTGGCGCGGGTGGGGCGCCGGGGAGCCTTGGTGGCGCCTGTGACGTCACAGAGCTGCCGGCCGGCGGGGCGTCGGGGCAGGGCTGCTCCAAGCGGCGGCGGCGGCGGCGGCGGCGGCTGAGGAGGAGGAGGAGGAGGAGGACGAGGAGGAGGACGAGGAAGAGAAAGGGGAGTAGGAGGAGGAAGAGAAGGAGGAGGAGGAGGAGGAGGAGGAGGAGGAGAAGGAGGAGAAGGCGGCGGCGACGAGAGTGCGCTCGGGCGAGCCCGGTGCCGGCGTCTCGGGGCGGCCCGGGCTGTGCAGCGTTGGTGGTATAGTGGTGAGCATAGCTGCCTTCCAAGCAGTTGACCCGGGTTCGATTCCCGGCCAACGCAGCGGGCTGACCTTTTACCGAGCTCCACGGGCGGCCGGCCGGCCGGGGGCCTGTGAGGGAGAGCTGGGAGCAGGGAGCTAGCTGGCCCCAGCGGCTTTTCTTGTGTGTGCGAGAAGCAGGCGCGCAGTGTTCTGAGGGCGCTGCAAGCAGGAAGGACGGTAGGACACGTGGATTGCCAGGGGCGGCGCGTGGCTGGACTTGGAAAGGCCGGGTCTTGGCGCCAAGGTGGCGCCGAGCGGGTGCTATGGGTCCAGCAGGAGCAGTGGTAGAGCCTGACGCTCCCTGGTGGTCTAGTGGTTAGGATTCGGCGCTCTCACCGCCGCGGCCCGGGTTCGATTCCCGGTCAGGGAAGCCTTTCTTCTGCCTCTCTACCTCCCACCGTCCACATCCCACTTTTAGGCCACGCTTGCTCCGCGGCCTCGGCGCCCCGACAAGAGCCGCCCGGTGCCCTGCACCTCCAGCCCAAGCCCTGCCAGGCAACCTCCACCCTCCCTCCCCGGCCAAACCTTTTGGCCGCACTGGCGCGCGCCCACTCGAGGCCTTCGACGTCCCGTGTCTTCCTTTTCGGACGCTTGCCTCAGCCCCAAACACGAGTGGCCGGGGCCGCGCCTCTCGCCGCCGTGGCCGTGGCCACGAGCAAACGCCCCCGCCTGTGTCTGGACTCTCCATCAGCACTGCTTTTCCCCCACGGCGACAGCGGCGGCAGCGCCGACGGCGACGGCGGTGTCACACGCGGTGCCTTCTAACAAAGCCGGATCCCCTGTGGAAAGGAGCACCGGTGGGCAGACGGGTGCTTCGCACCACCGCAGCAGGTTTCCTGAACGCCCTTGCCGGTGCCGTGGGGGTGGCTGACAGTGTGGGATGAAGGTGTTTGTGGCCGCGGTCGGTGGCCACCCCACGCGGGTTAGGGAACGGAGCAGAAGGACCCCATGGAGAGAGGGCGGCGGTGGGCCGCGTGCTGGGAGGTGCGAGGAAGGGCCTGGGGTGTCTGGGTGGAGCGCGGGCAGGAGCGGGAGGTGTTGGGCTGGCGGGGACCTGGCCCGGGAGAGCGGCTGGCCACTCAGGCAGGGGCTCAGCAGAAGCTTGGGGGTGGTGGCAGCACCTGGCCCGGCACGTGTGTACGGGTGGGTCAGATCAGGGGCCGGGGTGGGCCTGGAGTAGGAGTGCGTCTGAGGAGCACTGGCGGAAGTGAGACTTCCGGGCAGGACATGTGACAGTCGGGCCTGGGATACAAGGGGAAGGTGGCGGGGAGAGGGGTCCGAGCCGGCAGGCTGGGGGGAAGGGCGGGGTGTGTGAGTGGGCTGTGGGGCGAGGAAGACGGTGGGAGAGGACCCCTTCGCGGTGGGGTGGCGGGTGAGCGCGCCAGACTGGTGTGCTGTGCGGCAAGGTGGTCAGGCTAACCAGTGGGTTGGGACTGGGGGCGGTGGGTAGGAGGCAGGCAAGAGAAGAGCAGAAACGGAGCGCGCCTCAGGGGCTAGGCGGGGTCCGAATGGGGTGGGGGCATTCTACTGCCCCAGAGACATATACATCACCTCTCATCGGGAGAAACCATCCGGTCTCAGGTGTGTGTGGCGGCGGGGGTGGGGGGAGGAGGGGTTGAGGTTGAAAGAGGCCAAAGGAGAGGTCCCCTATGATCCAGCAATCCCACTCCTGGGTACGTACCCGGCAATGACGAAACAAGAGTGCAAAAAGGCACAAGCACCTCCACGTTCACAGCGGCACTATTTGCAGTAGCCAAGACACGGGAAAAAACCCAAGTGCCCGTCAACGGGTGGCTAGTACAAGAAGAGGTGGTATATATGTACTATGGGATATTACTCAGCCATTAATAAAAAAGAATGAAATATTGCCATTTGCCGCAACAAGAATGCTCCCAGAGAATATTACACTTAGTGAAGTAGGTCCGACAGAGAAGCACAAAGATATGTGGAATCTAAAAAGTACTACCAATGAATCTATGTGCAAAACAGAAACAGACTCACAGACCTAGAAGACACAGTGATGGTTACCCGAGGTAAAAAGGAGGGGTGGAGGGATAAATTAGGAGCTCGATGAACAGATACACAGTACTTCATATAAAGGAGATAAGCAACAAGGATTTCCAGAATAACGCAGGGAGTGATAGTCAATATCCTGCAATAACCTGTAGTGGAAATCAATCTGAAACAATATTAGACATGGAAAACAGTATCCCCCTTGCTGTACACCTGAAACTAACTCAATATTGTTAATCAACTCTTCTTCTTAAACCACGAGTACTAGTACTTATAAGTAAGTAAGTAAGTAAATAAATAAAAACAACGACCAAAATAAACAGGAGAAACATGAGCCATCAGATGATCCAGCAATCCCCGTCGTGGGTACACATCCGCCAAAGAGAAAAACTGTTGTTTGAAGAGATCCACGCACCCCCGTGTTTGCAGCAGCACTGTGTGCCGCAGCCAAGACATAGAAAAAACCCATGTGCCCATCAACAGTTGGCTGACAGGAAAAGATGCGGTATATATGTACTGTGGAATATTACTCAGCCATTTCAGAAAACGAAATATTGCCATTTGCCACAATAAGGATGGTCCTAGAGAACATTACACTTAGCGAAGTAAGTCTGACAGAGAAGCACAAACATACGTGGAATCTAAAACATAATAGAAAAGAAGGTATGTGCAAAAGAGAAACAGACTCACAGACATAGGAAACACACTGATGGTTCCCCGAGGAGAACGGGAGGGGTGGAGGCATAAATTAGGAGCTGCGATGAACAGATACACCGTACTTCATATAAAAGACATAAGCAACAAGGATTTCCAGAATAACACCGGGAATGATATTCAATATCCTGTAGTAAACTGTAATGGAAAGCAATCTGAAACAATATTAGACATGGAAGACAGTATCCGCTTTGCTGTGCACCTGAAACTAACTCAATATCGTTAATCAACTTTTCTTCCAAAATTACAGCTACTAGTTCTTATAAGTAAATGAATAAGTAAATATTAAATGCATAAATAAAAACAACACACTAAATAAATAGGTGGAATACGAGCTCCCATATGATCCAGCCCTCCCCATCGTGGGTACACATCGGCAAAGGAGAGAAACTGTCATTTGCAGAGATCCATGCACCCCCACGTTCACAGCAGCACTACGGGCCACAGCCAAGACATGGACAAAACCCAAGTGCCCATCAACCGATGGCTGGCACAGGAAGACGTGGTACGTATGTACTGTGGAATATTACTCAGCCATACAAAAGAGTGAGATATTGCCATTTGCACCGATAAGGATGGACCTAGAGTATACTCCACTTAGCGACGTAAGTCAGGCAGAGAAGCACAAAGATATGTGGAATCTAAACCGTACTACAAACGGATGTATGTGCCAAAGAGCAACGGACTCACAGACATGGAAAACACACTGTTCGTTACCCAAGGGGAAAGTGTAGGGCAGGGAAGAATCCGGAGCTGCGATTAACAGAGGGGAAATACTATACATAAAGCACAGAAGCAACAAGGATTTGCCGTACAGCACAGGGAACTGTATTCATATGTCGTGATAACGTATAATGGAAAATAACCTGGAAAAGGACATATAACTGAATCACTTGGCTGTACACCTGAAAGTAACCCAGTATTGTAAATCAACCGTACTGCTACGAAAAGGAGACGAAGACGAAGGGGGAAAAAAGGAGGGCAACGGGACAGAGGCAAGGGCAGGATCCTTGACAACGTAGGATTTGGAAAGGATCGGGGGAAAAGTGGGGAGATAGGGGGTGGGATGGGGGTGTCTGTGGGAGTAGGGTGGAGGCTGAGGTGGTGGTGCCGGTGGTGCTGTCCCGAGGGCTGACGCTGTTGGTGGGAGCAGAGGTTCAGGGGAGGGGGTGGTGTTTGTCGTGCTGATGGTGGTGGTGGCAGTAGTGGTGGAGGAGCGGGCCGGTGTTGGAAACGTATTTCTGTCGAGGGTCAGAACATGAATCTAGAGTGCAGTCTGCGATGATAGTGTGGACTTCTTTTTGAACTCCTCGTGCAAGTGGACGCTTTGGGGACTCTCCAGGAAAATGGGATGTATCACTCCCAGAGGTGGCAACTTCCTTGCTCCTGGTTGTGCAAACATAGTATAACTTTCGCAGTGCGGGCAGAGTGAGGCAGAGAGCTTGGAAACGTGGCGAAAGGTGAAGAGGTTGGGCTGTGCGGGTGCCAGTGTGGGGTGTTCCTTACAGCGAGAAGCGTGACACAAGCGGGGTCGGGGTAAGGACGAGAGCAAGGACAAGGAAGGGGTCTGGGCGTAAGAGTGGCTGAGCCCGCAAGGTGTCAGGTCCTGGAGGCGTGGCTCCCGGGTGTGTGTGGGGTGGGGGCGTCTGCGTGGGAAGGACAGGGGCCGGAAGGTGCGGTGGTGAGCGAGCTGTTGCAGGACCGGTGCCTTGAGTGTGGCAGCGGGGAAGCCCAGCTCCGCTGTGGGGCTGCGGGAACCAAAAGGGGACGCTGCGGCTGCATGGGCCGGGAATCGAACCCGGGCCTCCCGCGTGGCAGGCGAGAATTCTACCACTGAACCACCCATGCACCGATGGCCGCCGGCGCCCGGCGCTGCCCCAGCGGCGCTCGCCGCCAACCGCCGGACCCTGGTCACTGCTCGCCCCGTGGGCATGTGCTCCATTTGAGCAGGAGGCCGACGGGCCACCTGAATGAGAGGCTCCGGGCACGCTGGCGACCCCAGGGCGCGAGGCGGTCGGAAGCACCGAGGGACGAGGGACGGAGGGACGCAGGCGTGCTCGGCCCGTCCCGCGCTTTCTCTGCCGTCCACGGCCGCCGCGAGACTGTCGGTGTCGCCAGAGGAAGCCAGGAGCCGAAGCGGCCTGGCCCGCGCCCGAATCCCAGTCAGGGCAGGCGAGGCGTGGCCGCTGCGGCTGAGCGCCGACGTTCCTCTCAGCAGCCGCCCGGCCCCGACGCACAGCCCCTCTGGCGGCTGGCTTTCTTGCTGGTGCGGGGCGTGCGAGGGCGGGCGGGGGCAGGGATCGGAGCTCGGGGCTGTGCAGGGACCGCGAGCGTGGGAGATGGACACCGGGCACCGCCGCCGCCGCCGCCGCCGCCGCCGCCGCCGTCGCCGAGCGGCGCTCAGGCCACAAGACCAAAGGTGTCTGAGCCTCGCTTCTGCGCTCTGGCCCACCCCTCTCCCGCGGGGTCCCGCTCTGCTGCGTTGGTTGTGAGGAGAAGCACTTGGGCAGACTGGCTGCTGGCTCGCGGACAGCCCGGTGAGGGAGGGAGCGCGCCAGGGTGTGGTTGGGTCCGGCCGGAGCAGCGGCTTCCCCGAGGGACTTGCGCTGTGGCGCCGAGGTGGGTGGCCCGGGCTGGGGGCCGGACGTCTGTGGTGGGTGACAGGGCATCCAGGGCTTCCGCTCACTACTCACTGGAGCACCGTTCCCGGGAGCGACTCCTGCGCCAGGCCCCGTGCAGGGAGGGCCCCCTGTTGGCTGGCCAGCAGGAGGCTGGGCTGCACGCGGCCCGGCAGGCAGGCAGGCAGGCAGGCAGGCAGGCAGGCAGGTAGGCAGGTGTGGTCCGGCCAAGGTCCCAAGGCGAAAAAGCACCGAGGGCACGCACCACAGGCCGGCAAGACGGTGTGGCTGTGGAGGGAATGGAATGGGCAGGCGGGCCGTTGGGGCTGGTGGGAAGGACAGGATGTTGGAAAGAGGGAGAGCTGCTGGTGGCGGAAGTGGAAGAAAGGCTGTGAGAGCGAGTCCGCTGTTCACCGGGCCGAAGTCGGAGGGCGGGCCAGGCGTGGACGGGCTTTCCACACGCGGCCGTTCTGCGTGTGGCGGTGGGGGCGGGGTGGAGCGTGGGAGTGGGAGTGGGAGGGAGGGACGAAGGCAGGCAGGCAGGCAGGCAGGCAGGCAGGCAGGCAGGCAGGAAAACCAGCAGCAGCAGCAGCAGCCGCAAGCAGGTGAGGAAAGATGGGCTGCGAAGGACTGAAGGTTTTTCTGGTGGGGGTGCAGGTAGGAGGGGGCTTAGGAGCTGGCCCCTGGGGAGGGCGTTTGTCCGGAAAGCCAGTCGCCGGAGGGTTCCTAGTGCGCCGTTTCTGCCAGGCCCGCGGCCGTGGCTGAGAAGGTCCCGCGTCTGAGAGGCGTGGATGTCCGGGCCGGAGTTTGGAGAGGCCGCAAGAGTGCAGGGCGCGAACGGACTGGAAGGCAGTAAAGCGCTGCCATAGGGCCGGGTGCGTTTGTCGGGCGGGCCAAAAGGCTGGCTTGTCAGGAGTGGGATTCGAACCCACGCCTCCAGGGGAGACTGCGACCTGAACGCAGCGCCTTAGACCGCTCGGCCATCCTGACGGCGGGCCTGGGCGTGCGCGTGGCCGCTGGGCTGGCTGGGACCCGACGCGACGCGAACCCCGGTGCCCTTGGCGGGGCGCGGTGCTCCGCGCCAGGCGCGCGGCCGTCCGGGTGAGCGACAGAACGGGCGCGCGGCGGCCGACGGGGAGCACGGCCAGACGACGCGCCTGGCTGCGCCGCGGTGGCGCCCTCGCCCACCCCTGGCCCCGGACGCAGCCGGGCCGCGTCGGGCCAGCCCCTGCCGCCGACCCCCACCCGCGCGTCTCCTCGCCGGCCATGGCCCGGCGCGCGCCCACCCCCTCCTCGCAGCCTTGCTTTCCGTCTCGGGCCCCCTCCACCCGGCGCGATCCCCGCGTCGGAGGCAGTAGGCAGCGCGCACTCGGAGTTTTCAGGGCCACGCGGGTCCGGGTCCCTGTCGGGGTCGGGGGCTGCTGCTTTGGAGGACGCGGTTGGTGTGGCGTTGGGTCGGGTCGGGTCGGGCACGAGCCGGGCGCCCGTGGTGGGCAGGGGGCCGGAGGGCAGGGGGAGGCGTCGGCAGGCAGCCCGAGAGCGGCCGGGCGCGGGGGCGGTGGCCGCCGTCCTCGTTAGTATAGTGGTGAGTATCCCCGCCTGTCACGCGGGAGACCGGGGTTCGATTCCCCGACGGGGAGGCAACACGCCCTCTTTTGGTGGCTGGCGCCGCTCTCTGTCCTGCCGCCTGGCTCCCAAGGGCCCTTCTTCTCCTCCCTCCGCCCTCCGCCCTCCAGCGAGGCGCAGGGCGCCAGCGCGTGCCCAGCCTGCCCACCCTCGCCCCCCTCCAGCCACCCAGCCCTTCCTCCTCGCCGGGCGCTCAGTCGCCAGGGCCGAGCGACGGCCTCCTCTGGACCCCACAAGCGCCCGATGACATTGCGGCCCGCCCCAAGTGGCTGTCTCAGGGGGCTCCTTGCGTCGCGACGCACAGCTGCGCAGCTATGCACAGCGGCATAGGTGCACAGCTGCCGGGACGGGTGGGAGGCGGATGAGTGCCGTCCCCCTGTCGGTGCGGGGAGTGGCCTGGCCCAGCGCCCGGTGGAGAAGGGCTTTGGCGAGCCGGGGGCTGGAAGACGCGTGCCCCGGGGGCGGGGGCGGGCCGCGGCGTGGAGCGGAGGGCCCTGGAGCAGCAAGGCAGCGAGAGCGCCCCCCTGAGGCGGTCGGGCCGGTGGCCGAGGGCAGCTTCGTAGGGCTGGCGCGGGTGGGGCGCCGGGGAGCCTTGGTGGCGCCTGTGACGTCACAGAGCTGCCGGCCGGCGGGGCGTCGGGGCAGGGCTGCTCCAAGCGGCGGCGGCGGCGGCGGCGGCGGCTGAGGAGGAGGAGGAGGAGGAGGACGAGGAGGAGGACGAGGAAGAGAAAGGGGAGTAGGAGGAGGAAGAGAAGGAGGAGGAGGAGGAGGAGGAGGAGGAGGAGGAGAAGGAGGAGAAGGCGGCGGCGACGAGAGTGCGCTCGGGCGAGCCCGGTGCCGGCGTCTCGGGGCGGCCCGGGCTGTGCAGCGTTGGTGGTATAGTGGTGAGCATAGCTGCCTTCCAAGCAGTTGACCCGGGTTCGATTCCCGGCCAACGCAGCGGGCTGACCTTTTACCGAGCTCCACGGGCGGCCGGCCGGCCGGGGGCCTGTGAGGGAGAGCTGGGAGCAGGGAGCTAGCTGGCCCCAGCGGCTTTTCTTGTGTGTGCGAGAAGCAGGCGCGCAGTGTTCTGAGGGCGCTGCAAGCAGGAAGGACGGTAGGACACGTGGATTGCCAGGGGCGGCGCGTGGCTGGACTTGGAAAGGCCGGGTCTTGGCGCCAAGGTGGCGCCGAGCGGGTGCTATGGGTCCAGCAGGAGCAGTGGTAGAGCCTGACGCTCCCTGGTGGTCTAGTGGTTAGGATTCGGCGCTCTCACCGCCGCGGCCCGGGTTCGATTCCCGGTCAGGGAAGCCTTTCTTCTGCCTCTCTACCTCCCACCGTCCACATCCCACTTTTAGGCCACGCTTGCTCCGCGGCCTCGGCGCCCCGACAAGAGCCGCCCGGTGCCCTGCACCTCCAGCCCAAGCCCTGCCAGGCAACCTCCACCCTCCCTCCCCGGCCAAACCTTTTGGCCGCACTGGCGCGCGCCCACTCGAGGCCTTCGACGTCCCGTGTCTTCCTTTTCGGACGCTTGCCTCAGCCCCAAACACGAGTGGCCGGGGCCGCGCCTCTCGCCGCCGTGGCCGTGGCCACGAGCAAACGCCCCCGCCTGTGTCTGGACTCTCCATCAGCACTGCTTTTCCCCCACGGCGACAGCGGCGGCAGCGCCGACGGCGACGGCGGTGTCACACGCGGTGCCTTCTAACAAAGCCGGATCCCCTGTGGAAAGGAGCACCGGTGGGCAGACGGGTGCTTCGCACCACCGCAGCAGGTTTCCTGAACGCCCTTGCCGGTGCCGTGGGGGTGGCTGACAGTGTGGGATGAAGGTGTTTGTGGCCGCGGTCGGTGGCCACCCCACGCGGGTTAGGGAACGGAGCAGAAGGACCCCATGGAGAGAGGGCGGCGGTGGGCCGCGTGCTGGGAGGTGCGAGGAAGGGCCTGGGGTGTCTGGGTGGAGCGCGGGCAGGAGCGGGAGGTGTTGGGCTGGCGGGGACCTGGCCCGGGAGAGCGGCTGGCCACTCAGGCAGGGGCTCAGCAGAAGCTTGGGGGTGGTGGCAGCACCTGGCCCGGCACGTGTGTACGGGTGGGTCAGATCAGGGGCCGGGGTGGGCCTGGAGTAGGAGTGCGTCTGAGGAGCACTGGCGGAAGTGAGACTTCCGGGCAGGACATGTGACAGTCGGGCCTGGGATACAAGGGGAAGGTGGCGGGGAGAGGGGTCCGAGCCGGCAGGCTGGGGGGAAGGGCGGGGTGTGTGAGTGGGCTGTGGGGCGAGGAAGACGGTGGGAGAGGACCCCTTCGCGGTGGGGTGGCGGGTGAGCGCGCCAGACTGGTGTGCTGTGCGGCAAGGTGGTCAGGCTAACCAGTGGGTTGGGACTGGGGGCGGTGGGTAGGAGGCAGGCAAGAGAAGAGCAGAAACGGAGCGCGCCTCAGGGGCTAGGCGGGGTCCGAATGGGGTGGGGGCATTCTACTGCCCCAGAGACATATACATCACCTCTCATCGGGAGAAACCATCCGGTCTCAGGTGTGTGTGGCGGCGGGGGTGGGGGGAGGAGGGGTTGAGGTTGAAAGAGGCCAAAGGAGAGGTCCCCTATGATCCAGCAATCCCACTCCTGGGTACGTACCCGGCAATGACGAAACAAGAGTGCAAAAAGGCACAAGCACCTCCACGTTCACAGCGGCACTATTTGCAGTAGCCAAGACACGGGAAAAAACCCAAGTGCCCGTCAACGGGTGGCTAGTACAAGAAGAGGTGGTATATATGTACTATGGGATATTACTCAGCCATTAATAAAAAAGAATGAAATATTGCCATTTGCCGCAACAAGAATGCTCCCAGAGAATATTACACTTAGTGAAGTAGGTCCGACAGAGAAGCACAAAGATATGTGGAATCTAAAAAGTACTACCAATGAATCTATGTGCAAAACAGAAACAGACTCACAGACCTAGAAGACACAGTGATGGTTACCCGAGGTAAAAAGGAGGGGTGGAGGGATAAATTAGGAGCTCGATGAACAGATACACAGTACTTCATATAAAGGAGATAAGCAACAAGGATTTCCAGAATAACGCAGGGAGTGATAGTCAATATCCTGCAATAACCTGTAGTGGAAATCAATCTGAAACAATATTAGACATGGAAAACAGTATCCCCCTTGCTGTACACCTGAAACTAACTCAATATTGTTAATCAACTCTTCTTCTTAAACCACGAGTACTAGTACTTATAAGTAAGTAAGTAAGTAAATAAATAAAAACAACGACCAAAATAAACAGGAGAAACATGAGCCATCAGATGATCCAGCAATCCCCGTCGTGGGTACACATCCGCCAAAGAGAAAAACTGTTGTTTGAAGAGATCCACGCACCCCCGTGTTTGCAGCAGCACTGTGTGCCGCAGCCAAGACATAGAAAAAACCCATGTGCCCATCAACAGTTGGCTGACAGGAAAAGATGCGGTATATATGTACTGTGGAATATTACTCAGCCATTTCAGAAAACGAAATATTGCCATTTGCCACAATAAGGATGGTCCTAGAGAACATTACACTTAGCGAAGTAAGTCTGACAGAGAAGCACAAACATACGTGGAATCTAAAACATAATAGAAAAGAAGGTATGTGCAAAAGAGAAACAGACTCACAGACATAGGAAACACACTGATGGTTCCCCGAGGAGAACGGGAGGGGTGGAGGCATAAATTAGGAGCTGCGATGAACAGATACACCGTACTTCATATAAAAGACATAAGCAACAAGGATTTCCAGAATAACACCGGGAATGATATTCAATATCCTGTAGTAAACTGTAATGGAAAGCAATCTGAAACAATATTAGACATGGAAGACAGTATCCGCTTTGCTGTGCACCTGAAACTAACTCAATATCGTTAATCAACTTTTCTTCCAAAATTACAGCTACTAGTTCTTATAAGTAAATGAATAAGTAAATATTAAATGCATAAATAAAAACAACACACTAAATAAATAGGTGGAATACGAGCTCCCATATGATCCAGCCCTCCCCATCGTGGGTACACATTGGCAAAGGAGAGAAACTGTCATTTGCAGAGATCCATGCACCCCCACGTTCACAGCAGCACTACGGGCCACAGCCAAGACATGGACAAAACCCAAGTGCCCATCAACCGGTGGCTGGCACAGGAAGACGTGGTACGTATGTACTGTGGAATATTACTCAGCCATACAAAAGAGTGAGATATTGCCATTTGCACCGATAAGGATGGACCTAGAGTATACTCCACTTAGCGACGTAAGTCAGGCAGAGAAGCACAAAGATATGTGGAATCTAAACCGTACTACAAACGGATGTATGTGCCAAAGAGAAACGGACTCACAGACATGGAAAACACACTGTTCGTTACCCAAGGGGAAAGTGTAGGGCAGGGAAGAATCCGGAGCTGCGATTAACAGAGGGGAAATACTATACATAAAGCACAGAAGCAACAAGGATTTGCCGTACAGCACAGGGAACTGTATTCATATGTCGTGATAACGTATAATGGAAAATAACCTGGAAAAGGACATATAACTGAATCACTTGGCTGTACACCTGAAAGTAACCCAGTATTGTAAATCAACCGTACTGCTACGAAAAGGAGACGAAGACGAAGGGGGAAAAAAGGAGGGCAACGGGACAGAGGCAAGGGCAGGATCCTTGACAACGTAGGATTTGGAAAGGATCGGGGGAAAAGTGGGGAGATAGGGGGTGGGATGGGGGTGTCTGTGGGAGTAGGGTGGAGGCTGAGGTGGTGGTGCCGGTGGTGCTGTCCCGAGGGCTGACGCTGTTGGTGGGAGCAGAGGTTCAGGGGAGGGGGTGGTGTTTGTCGTGCTGATGGTGGTGGTGGCAGTAGTGGTGGAGGAGCGGGCCGGTGTTGGAAACGTATTTCTGTCGAGGGTCAGAACATGAATCTAGAGTGCAGTCTGCGATGATAGTGTGGACTTCTTTTTGAACTCCTCGTGCAAGTGGACGCTTTGGGGACTCTCCAGGAAAATGGGATGTATCACTCCCAGAGGTGGCAACTTCCTTGCTCCTGGTTGTGCAAACATAGTATAACTTTCGCAGTGCGGGCAGAGTGAGGCAGAGAGCTTGGAAACGTGGCGAAAGGTGAAGAGGTTGGGCTGTGCGGGTGCCAGTGTGGGGTGTTCCTTACAGCGAGAAGCGTGACACAAGCGGGGTCGGGGTAAGGACGAGAGCAAGGACAAGGAAGGGGTCTGGGCGTAAGAGTGGCTGAGCCCGCAAGGTGTCAGGTCCTGGAGGCGTGGCTCCCGGGTGTGTGTGGGGTGGGGGCGTCTGCGTGGGAAGGACAGGGGCCGGAAGGTGCGGTGGTGAGCGAGCTGTTGCAGGACCGGTGCCTTGAGTGTGGCAGCGGGGAAGCCCAGCTCCGCTGTGGGGCTGCGGGAACCAAAAGGGGACGCTGCGGCTGCATGGGCCGGGAATCGAACCCGGGCCTCCCGCGTGGCAGGCGAGAATTCTACCACTGAACCACCCATGCACCGATGGCCGCCGGCGCCCGGCGCTGCCCCAGCGGCGCTCGCCGCCAACCGCCGGACCCTGGTCACTGCTCGCCCCGTGGGCATGTGCTCCATTTGAGCAGGAGGCCGACGGGCCACCTGAATGAGAGGCTCCGGGCACGCTGGCGACCCCAGGGCGCGAGGCGGTCGGA
>NW_026871796.1:0-42311 GCF_028564815.1 Eubalaena glacialis | reverse complement strand
TGTTGTAAGAATTTCTCTCACTTTCACTGTCTTTGCTTTGTGGGTTTTTTAAAGTAATGTATGTTTAGAATGGGGTTTGGCTGCTTTTCCCTGCTGTGTTTATGCCGCTTTACACCCTCTTGATTCACTTGCAGAGAGATATCGATACATAGGTTTTCAGATTCATACTAGTCAGATATATTCTTGTGCGGTGACTAGGGGGTGTTGAGTCCAGTTCACTGAGCAGGGAGTAGGCCTTGTCTATTACATATTTGGCTTATGGAGCGGTGTCTGAGCTAATTTCAAACCCTTGTTTTATGCATCACCCCACCTCACCTTTCCGGTTAAGCAGCCATAGTGTGTCTTCTAAAGGTGTGACTCTGTTCTGTTTTGTAATTCAGTTCAAGTGTAGCGATTTTGACATTCCCTCTATAAGCGATATCTTAGGATAAGTGTCTTTTTCTGTGTGACTTATTTCACTTAGAATCATCGTACCTAAATCCACACATCATGCTGCTAACTAGCCTTATGACATTGATTTCATGGCTGAGTGATATTCCATTGTGCCAAGTACCACCATTTCTTTATCCATTTTTCTCTTTCCTGGGATATTGAAGGTGTACCGAAGCGGAGGTTCTTGGAAACAGAGCAGCCGTAAACTTTAGGGTGCCTGTGTCTTGTTGATTTTTAGTTTTCCCAATTTATACGCCCATGAGTGGAAGTGACCTATGCTCTCTACGCTGTGTTTATTACTTGTTTCAGGACACACCGTACTCTTCTCCAGAGTGCCTGTTGGCAATTTATATCCCGCCCATCAGCGTAGCAAGGCTCCCATGTCTCCATGGCCTGTCCTGCTTTTCTGGTTTTTACTGTTTGTTCAGCATGGCCCTTTTGACCGAGGGCAAGCGAGACTTCTTTGTAGCGCTGATTTGCCCTTCCGGCTTGCTTGGTTGGCCAAAAAGGGCGTATGCGTTTTTTCCTGAATATATTCAGGAAAAAACGCATACGCCCTTTTTGGCCAAGGGCATCATTGTCAACGTTTTGCCGCTTTTCATGTGCTTTAAAGGCGAGTCGAATCTACCTCCTGAAATCTGTTTCCTGCAAATCTGCCTTGCTTTCAAATCCTCTTCGTTGCCTTCCCTCAATATATTTGTGGACGAGAGTTCTCATTGATAACTCTGCACGTTTGTGAATTGCAGTGCCCCTGAGCTCCATTTGTCTCCTCGCTTTTTTGGGAGCTGGCCGCAAAAGCGCAGGATTGCTTCAGGCCCTATTTTGGTTCTGGGGGGCAGGCTGAGCCTGTGGTTCATTCTTCTTCCTGATGGGAAAATGGAGTGACCTATGCCTGTCCCAACACCTAGGGCTCGTCTCTCGTTGGTTCCGCGTCTTCCCGTTCATCCTCAGGACAAATTGCAACCTGTACAATCAGGAGGTTAAAGGTGCTGATTCTCCAAGTAGGGAGATGGTTAGTCAAGCGGCTGGAATGGCGAACCCGAGCACAAGGAGAGGAGAAATGAGGTGCGTTTTAGAAACCTTTCCCGATCTCATGGCATACCATCTTCTGGGTTTCCCATGCATGTTTTGATGTAGGAAGATGCCCTTGTACCTGGAGATTTGAGACCCATGGGGTGTGTTCCCCGCAGTGTTACTTTAAAGTATCTGCGTTTGCTCACCCAACCTCACCAATCCTCTCAGCCCCAAGAGTGTCCAGCCTTCTGTCTCATCCAGCTGTGGGTCTAGATATGGTCAATCCAGGTTGCATCATAGACCCTGAACGGATTTTGTAAGAATTTCTCTCTCTTTCACTGTCTTTGTTTTGTGGGTTTTTTAAAGTAATTTATGTTTAGAATGGGGTTTGGCTGCTTTTCCCTGCTGTGTTGATGCCGCTTTACACCCTCTTGATTCACTTGCAGAGAGATATCGATACATAGGTTTTCAGATTCTTACTAGTCAGATATATTCTTGTGTGGTGACTAGGGTGTGTTGAGTCCAGTTCACTGAGCAGGGAGTAGGCCTTGTCTATTACATATTTGGCTTATGGAGCGGTCTCTGAGCTAATTTCAAACCCTTGTTTTATACATCACCCCACCTCACCTTTCCCGTTAAGCAGCCATAGTGTGTCTTCTAAAGGTGTGACTCTGTTCTGTTTTGTAATTCAGTTCAAGTGTAGCGATTTTGACATTCCCTCTATAAGCGATATCTTAGGATAAGTGTCTTTTTCTGTGTGACTTATTTCACTTAGAATCATCGTATCTAAATCCACTCATCATGCTGCTAACTAGCCTTATGACATTGATTTCATGGCTGAGTGATATTCCATTGTGCCAAGTACCACCATTTCTTTATCCATTTTTGTCTTTCCTGGGATATTGAAGGTGTACCGAAGTGGAGGTTCTTGGAAACAGAGCAGCCGTAAACTTTAGGGTGCCTGTGTCTTGTTGATTTTTAGTTTTCCCAATTTATACGCCCTTGAGTGGAAGTGCCCTATGCTCTCTACGCTGTGTTTATTACTTGTTTCAGGACACACCGTACTCTTCTCCAGAGTGCCTGTTGGCAATTTATATCCCGCCCATCAGCGTAGCAAGGCTCCCATGTCTCCATGGCCTGTCCTGCTTTTCTCGTTTTTACTGTTTGTTCAGCATGGCCCTTTTGACTGAGGGCAAGCGAGACTTCTTTGTAGCGCTGATTTGCCCTTCCGGCTTGCTTGGTTGGCCAAAAAGGGCGTATGCGTTTTTTCCTGAATATATTCAGGAAAAAACGCATACGCCCTTTTTGGCCAAGGGCATCATTGTCAACGTTTTGCCGCTTTTCATGTGCTTTAAAGGCGAGTCGAATCTACCTCCTGAAATCTGTTTCCTGCAAATCTGCCTTGCTTTCAAATCCTCTTCGTTGCCTTCACTCAATATATTTGTGGACGAGAGTTCTCATTTATAACTCTGCACGTTTGTGAATTGCAGTGCCCCTGAGCTCCATTTGTCTCCTCGCTTTTTTGGGAGCTGGCCGCAAAAGCGCAGGATTGCTTCAGGCCCTATTTTGGCTCTGGGGGGCAGGCTGAGCCTGTGGTTCATCCTTCTTCCTGATGGGAAAATGGAGTGACCTGTGCCTGTCCCAATACCTAGGGCTAGTCTTTCGTTGGTTCCCCGTCTTCCCGTTCATCCTCAGGACAAATTGCAACCTGGACGAAACAGTAGGTTAAAGGTGCTGATTCTCCAAGTAGGGAGATGGTTAGTCAAGCGGCTGGAATGGTGAACCCGAGCACAAGGAGAGGAGAAATGAGGTGCGTTTTGGAAACCTTTCCCGATCTCACGGCATACCATCTTCTGGCTTTCCCATGCATGTTTTGATGTAGGAAGATTCCCTTGTACCTGGAGATTTGAGACCCATGGGGTGTGTTCCCCGCAGTGTTAATTTAAAGTATCTGCGTTTGCTCACCCAACCTCACCAATCCTCTCAGCCCCAAGAGTGTCCAGCCTTATGTCTCATCCAGCTGTGGGTCTAGATATGGTCAATCCAGGTTGCATCAGAGACCCTGAACGGATTTTGTAAGAATTTCTCTCTCTTTCACTGTCTTTGTTTAGTGGGTTTTTTAAAGTAATTTATGTTTAGAATCGGGCTTGGCTGCTTTTCCCTGCTGTGTTGATGCCGCTTTACACCCTCTTGATTCACTTGCAGAGAGATATCGATACATAGGTTTTCACATTTTTACTAGTCAGATATATTCTTGTGTGGTGACCAGGGTGTGTTGAGTCCAGTTCACTGAGCAGGGAGTAGGCCTTGTCTATTACATATTTGGCTTATGGAGCGGTCTCTGAGCTAATTTCAAACCCTTGTTTTATGCATCACCCCACCTCACCTTTCCCGTTAAGCAGCCATAGTGTGTCTTCTAAAGGTGTGACTCTGTTCTGTTTTGTAATTCAGTTCAAGTGTAGCGATTTTGACATTCCCTCTATAAGCGATATCTTAGGATAAGTGTCTTTTTCTGTGTGACTTATTTCACTTAGAATCATCGTATCTAAATCCACTCATCATGCTGCTAACTAGCCTTATGACATTGATTTCATGGCTGAGTGATATTCCATTGTGCCAAGTACCACCATTTCTTTATCCATTTTTCTCTTTCCTGGGATATTGAAGGTGTACCGAAGTGGAGGTTCTTGGAAACAGAGCAGCCGTAAACTTTAGGATGCCTGTGTCTTGTTGATTTTTAGTTTTCCCAATTTATACGCCCTTGAGTGGAAGTGCCCTATGCTCTCTACGCTGTGTTTATTACTTGTTTCAGGACACACCGTACTCTTCTCCAGAGTGCCTGTTGGCAATTTACATCCCGCCCATCAGCGTAGCAAGGCTCCCATGTCTCCATGGCCTGTCCTGCTTTTCTGGTTTTTACACTTTGTTCAGCATGGCCCTTTTGACCGAGGGCAAGCGAGACTTCTTTGTAGCGCTGATTTGCCCTTCCGGCTTGCTTGGTTGGCCAAAAAGGGCGTATGCGTTTTTTCCTGAATATATTCAGGAAAAAACGCATACGCCCTTTTTGGCCAAGGGCATCATTGTCAACGTTTTGCCGCTTTTCATGTGCTTTAAAGGCGAGTCGAATCTACCTCCTGAAATCTGTTTCCTGCAAATCTGCCTTGCTTTCAAATCCTCTTCGTTGCCTTCCCTCAATATATTTGTGGACGAGAGTTCTCATTTATAACTCTGCACGTTTGTGAATTGCAGTGCCCCTGAGCTCCATTTGTCTCCTCGCTTTTTTGGGAGCTGGCCGCAAAAGCGCAGGATTGCTTCAGGCCCTATTTTGGTTCTGGGGGGCAGGCTGAGCCTGTGGTTCATTCTTCTTCCTGATGGGAAAATGGAGTGACCTGTGCCTGTCCCAACACCTAGGGCTAGTCTTTCGTTGGTTCCCCGTCTTCCCGTTCATCCTCAGGACAAATTGCAACCTGGACGAAACAGTAGGTTAAAGGTGCTGATTCTCCAAGTAGGGAGATGGTTAGTCAAGCGGCTGGAATGGCGAACCCGAGCACAAGGAGAGGAGAAATGAGGTGCGTTTTAGAAACCTTTCCCGATCTCACGGCATACCATCTTCTGGCTTTCTCATGCATGTTTTGATGTAGGAAGATTCCCTTGTACCTGGAGATTTGAGACCCATGGGGTGTGTTCCCCACAGTGTTACTTTAAAGTATCTGCGTTTGCTCACCCAACCTCACCAATCCTCTCAGCCCCAAGAGTGTCCAGCCTTATGTCTCATCCAGCTGTGGGTCTAGATATGGTCAATCCAGGTTGCATCAGAGACCCTGAACGGATGTTGTAAGAATTTCTCTCACTTTCACTGTGTTTGCTTTGTGGGTTTTTTAAAGTAATGTATGTTTAGAATGGGGTTTGGCTGCTTTTCCCTGCTGTGTTTATGCCGCTTTACACCCTCTTGATTCACTTGCAGAGAGATATGTATACATAGGTTTTCAGATTCATACTAGTCAGATATATTCTTGTGCGGTGACTAGGGGGTGTTGAGTCCAGTTCACTGAGCAGGGAGTAGGCCTTGTCTATTACATATTTGGCTTATGGAGCGGTGTCTGAGCTAATTTCAAACCCTTGTTTTATGCATCACCCCACCTCACCTTTCCGGTTAAGCAGCCATAGTGTGTCTTCTAAAGGTGTGACTCTGTTCTGTTTTGTAATTCAGTTCAAGTGTAGCGATTTTGACATTCCCTCTATAAGCGATATCTTAGGATAAGTGTCTTTTTCTGTGTGACTTATTTCACTTAGAATCATCGTACCTAAATCCACACATCATGCTGCTAACTAGCCTTATGACATTGATTTCATGGCTGAGTGATATTCCATTGTGCCAAGTACCACCATTTCTTTATCCATTTTTCTCTTTCCTGGGATATTGAAGGTGTACCGAAGTGGAGGTTCTTGGAAACAGAGCAGCCGTAAACTTTAGGGTGCCTGTGTCTTGTTGATTTTTAGTTTTCCCAATTTATACGCCCATGAGTGGAAGTGCCCTATGCTCTCTACGCTGTGTTTATTACTTGTTTCAGGACACACCGTACTCTTCTCCAGAGTGCCTGTTAGCAATTTATATCCCGCCCATCAGCGTAGCAAGGCTCCCATGTCTCCATGGCCTGTCCTGCTTTTCTGGTTTTTACTGTTTGTTCAGCATGGCCCTTTTGACCGAGGGCAAGCGAGACTTCTTTGTAGCGCTGATTTGCCCTTCCGGCTTGCTTGGTTGGCCAAAAAGGGCGTATGCGTTTTTTCCTGAATATATTCAGGAAAAAACGCATACGCCCTTCTTGGCCAAGGGCATCATTGTCAACGTTTTGCCGCTTTTCATGTGCTTTAAAGGCGAGTCGAATCTACCTCCTGAAATCTGTTTCCTGCAAATCTGCCTTGCTTTCAAATCCTCTTCGTTGCCTTCCCTCAATATATTTGTGGACGAGAGTTCTCATTTATAACTCTGCACGTTTGTGAATTGCAGTGCCCCTGAGCTCCATTTGTCTCCTCGCTTTTTTGGGAGCTGGCCGCAAAAGCGCAGGATTGCTTCAGGCCCTATTTTGGTTCTGGGGGGCAGGCTGAGCCTGTGGTTCATTCTTCTTCCTGATGGGAAAATGGAGTGACCTATGCCTGTCCCAACACCTAGGGCTAGTCTTTCGTTGGTTCCCCGTCTTCCCGTTCATCCTCAGGACAAATTGCAACCTGGACGAAACAGTAGGTTAAAGGTGCTGATTCTCCAAGTAGGGAGATGGTTAGTCAAGCGGCTGGAATGGCGAACCCGAGCACAAGGAGAGGAGAAATGAGGTGCGTTTTAGAAACCTTTCCCGATCTCACGGCATACCATCTTCTGAGTTTCCCATGCATGTTTTGATGTAGGAAGATTCCCTTGTACCTGGAGATTTGAGACCCATGGGGTGGGTACCCCGTGGTATTACTTTAAAGTATCTGCATTTGCTCACCCAACCTCACCAATCCCCTCAGCCCCAAGAGTGTCCAGCCTTATGTCACATCCAGCTGTGGGTCTAGATATGGTCAATCCAGGTTGCATCAGAGACCCTGAACGGATTTTGTAAGAATTTCTCTCTCTTTCACTGTCTTTGCTTTGTGGGTTTTTTAAAGTAATGTATGTTTAGAATGGGGTTTGGCTGCTTTTCCCTGCTGTGTTGATGCCGCTTTTCACCCTCTTGATTCACTTGCAGAGAGATATCGATACATAGGTTTTCAGATTCTTACTAGTCAGATATATTCTTGTGTGGTGACTAGGGTGTGTTGAGTCCAGTTCACTGAGCAGGGAGTAAGCCTTGTCTATTACATATTTGGCTTATGGAGCGGTGTCTGAGCTAATTTCAAACCCTTGTTTTATGCATCACCCCACCTCACCTTTCCCGTTAAGCAGCCATAGTGTGTCTTCTAAAGGTGTGACTCTGTTCTGTTTTGTAATTCAGTTCAAGTGTAGCGATTTTGACATTCCCTCTATAAGCGATATCTTAGGATAAGTGTCTTTTTCTGTGTGACTTATTTCACTTAGAATCATCGTATCTAAATCCACTCATCATGCTGCTAACTAGCCTTATGACATTGATTTCATGGCTGAGTGATATTCCATTGTGCCAAGTACCACCATTTCTTTATCCATTTTTCTCTTTCCTGGGATATTGAAGGTGTACCGAAGTGGAGGTTCTTGGAAACAGAGCAGCCGTAAACTTTAGGATGCCTGTGTCTTGTTGATTTTTAGTTTTCCCAATTTATACGCCCTTGAGTGGAAGTGCCCTATGCTCTCTACGCTGTGTTTATTACTTGTTTCAGGACACACCGTACTCTTCTCCAGAGTGCCTGTTGGCAATTTACATCCCGCCCATCAGCGTAGCAAGGCTCCCATGTCTCCATGGCCTGTCCTGCTTTTCTGGTTTTTACACTTTGTTCAGCATGGCCCTTTTGACCGAGGGCAAGCGAGACTTCTTTGTAGCGCTGATTTGCCCTTCCGGCTTGCTTGGTTGGCCAAAAAGGGCGTATGCGTTTTTTCCTGAATATATTCAGGAAAAAACGCATACGCCCTTTTTGGCCAAGGGCATCATTGTCAACGTTTTGCCGCTTTTCATGTGCTTTAAAGGCGAGTCGAATCTACCTCCTGAAATCTGTTTCCTGCAAATCTGCCTTGCTTTCAAATCCTCTTCGTTGCCTTCCCTCAATATATTTGTGGACGAGAGTTCTCATTTATAACTCTGCACGTTTGTGAATTGCAGTGCCCCTGAGCTCCATTTGTCTCCTCGCTTTTTTGGGAGCTGGCCGCAAAAGCGCAGGATTGCTTCAGGCCCTATTTTGGTTCTGGGGGGCAGGCTGAGCCTGTGGTTCATTCTTCTTCCTGATGGGAAAATGGAGTGACCTGTGCCTGTCCCAACACCTAGGGCTAGTCTTTCGTTGGTTCCCCGTCTTCCCGTTCATCCTCAGGACAAATTGCAACCTGGACGAAACAGTAGGTTAAAGGTGCTGATTCTCCAAGTAGGGAGATGGTTAGTCAAGCGGCTGGAATGGCGAACCCGAGCACAAGGAGAGGAGAAATGAGGTGCGTTTTAGAAACCTTTCCCGATCTCACGGCATACCATCTTCTGGCTTTCCCATGCATGTTTTGATGTAGGAAGATTCCCTTGTACCTGGAGATTTGAGACCCATGGGGTGTGTTCCCCGCAGTGTTACTTTAAAGTATCTGCGTTTGCTCACCCAACCTCACCAATCCTCTCAGCCCCAAGAGTGTCCAGCCTTATGTCTCATCCAGCTGTGGGTCTAGATATGGTCAATCCAGGTTGCATCAGAGACCCTGAACGGATGTTGTAAGAATTTCTCTCACTTTCACTGTGTTTGCTTTGTGGGTTTTTTAAAGTAATGTATGTTTAGAATGGGGTTTGGCTGCTTTTCCCTGCTGTGTTTATGCCGCTTTACACCCTCTTGATTCACTTGCAAAGAGATATGTATACATAGGTTTTCAGATTCATACTAGTCAGATATATTCTTGTGCGGTGACTAGGGGGTGTTGAGTCCAGTTCACTGAGCAGGGAGTAGGCCTTGTCTATTACATATTTGGCTTATGGAGCGGTGTCTGAGCTAATTTCAAACCCTTGTTTTATGCATCACCCCACCTCACCTTTCCGGTTAAGCAGCCATAGTGTGTCTTCTAAAGGTGTGACTCTGTTCTGTTTTGTAATTCAGTTCAAGTGTAGCGATTTTGACATTCCCTCTATAAGCGATATCTTAGGATAAGTGTCTTTTTCTGTGTGACTTATTTCACTTAGAATCATCGTACCTAAATCCACACATCATGCTGCTAACTAGCCTTATGACATTGATTTCATGGCTGAGTGATATTCCATTGTGCCAAGTACCACCATTTCTTTATCCATTTTTCTCTTTCCTGGGATATTGAAGGTGTACCGAAGCGGAGGTTCTTGGAAACAGAGCAGCCGTAAACTTTAGGGTGCCTGTGTCTTGTTGATTTTTAGTTTTCCCAATTTATACGCCCATGAGTGGAAGTGCCCTATGCTCTCTACGCTGTGTTTATTACTTGTTTCAGGACACACCGTACTCTTCTCCAGAGTGCCTGTTGGCAATTTATATCCCGCCCATCAGCGTAGCAAGGCTCCCATGTCTCCATGGCCTGTCCTGCTTTTCTGGTTTTTACTGTTTGTTCAGCATGGCCCTTTTGACCGAGGGCAAGCGAGACTTCTTTGTAGCGCTGATTTGCCCTTCCGGCTTGCTTGGTTGGCCAAAAAGGGCGTATGCGTTTTTTCCTGAATATATTCAGGAAAAAACGCATACGCCCTTTTTGGCCAAGGGCATCATTGTCAACGTTTTGCCGCTTTTCATGTGCTTTAAAGGCGAGTCGAATCTACCTCCTGAAATCTGTTTCCTGCAAATCTGCCTTGCTTTCAAATCCTCTTCGTTGCCTTCCCTCAATATATTTGTGGACGAGAGTTCTCATTTATAACTCTGCACGTTTGTGAATTGCAGTGCCCCTGAGCTCCATTTGTCTCCTCGCTTTTTTGGGAGCTGGCCGCAAAAGCGCAGGATTGCTTCAGGCCCTATTTTGGTTCTGGGGGGCAGGCTGAGCCTGTGGTTCATTCTTCTTCCTGATGGGAAAATGGAGTGACCTATGCCTGTCCCAACACCTAGGGCTCGTCTCTCGTTGGTTCCGCGTCTTCCCGTTCATCCTCAGGACAAATTGCAACCTGTACAATCAGGAGGTTAAAGGTGCTGATTCTCCAAGTAGGGAGATGGTTAGTCAAGCGGCTGGAATGGCGAACCCGAGCACAAGGAGAGGAGAAATGAGGTGCGTTTTAGAAACCTTTCCCGATCTCATGGCATATCATCTTCTGGGTTTCCCATGCATGTTTTGATGTAGGAAGATGCCCTTGTACCTGGAGATTTGAGACCCATGGGGTGTGTTCCCCGCAGTGTTACTTTAAAGTATCTGCGTTTGCTCACCCAACCTCACCAATCCTCTCAGCCCCAAGAGTGTCCAGCCTTCTGTCCCATCCAGCTGTGGGTCTAGATATGGTCAATCCAGGTTGCATCAGAGACCCTGAACAGATTTTGTAAGAATTTCTCTCTCTTTCACTGTCTTTGTTTTGTGGGTTTTTTAAAGTAATTTATGTTTAGAATCGGGCTTGGCTGCTTTTCCCTGCTGTGTTGATGCCGCTTTACACCCTCTTGATTCACTTGCAGAGAGATATCGATACATAGGTTTTCAGATTCTTACTAGTCAGATATATTCTTGTGTGGTGACTAGGGTGTGTTGAGTCCAGTTCACTGAGCAGGGAGTAGGCCTTGTCTATTACATATTTGGCTTATGGAGCGGTGTCTGAGCTAATTTCAAACCCTTGTTTTATGCATCACCCCACCTCACCTTTCCGGTTAAGCAGCCATAGTGTGTCTTCTAAAGGTGTGACTCTGTTCTGTTTTGTAATTCAGTTCAAGTGTAGCGATTTTGACATTCCCTCTATAAGCGATATCTTAGGATAAGTGTCTTTTTCTGTGTGACTTATTTCACTTAGAATCATCGTATCTAAATCCACTCATCATGCTGCTAACTAGCCTTATGACATTGATTTCATGGCTGAGTGATATTCCATTGTGCCAAGTACCACCATTTCTTTATCCATTTTTCTCTTTCCTGGGATATTGAAGGTGTACCGAAGTGGAGGTTCTTGGAAACAGAGCAGCCGTAAACTTTAGGGTGCCTGTGTCTTGTTGATTTTTATTTTTCCCAATTTATACGCCCTTGAGTGGAAGTGCCCTATGCTCTCTACGCTGTGTTTATTACTTGTTTCAGGACACACCGTACTCTTCTCCAGAGTGCCTGTTGGCAATTTACATCCCGCCCATCAGCGTAGCAAGGCTCCCATGTCTCCATGGCCTGTCCTGCTTTTCTGGTTTTTACACTTTGTTCAGCATGGCCCTTTTGACCGAGGGCAAGCGAGACTTCTTTGTAGCGCTGATTTGCCCTTCCGGCTTGCTTGGTTGGCCAAAAAGGGCGTATGCGTTTTTTCCTGAATATATTCAGGAAAAAACGCATACGCCCTTTTTGGCCAAGGGCATCATTGTCAACGTTTTGCCGCTTTTCATGTGCTTTAAAGGCGAGTCGAATCTACCTCCTGAAATCTGTTTCCTGCAAATCTGCCTTGCTTTCAAATCCTCTTCGTTGCCTTCCCTCAATATATTTGTGGACGAGAGTTCTCATTTATAACTCTGCACGTTTGTGAATTGCAGTGCCCCTGAGCTCCATTTGTCTCCTCGCTTTTTTGGGAGCTGGCCGCAAAAGCGCAGGATTGCTTCAGGCCCTATTTTGGTTCTGGGGGGCAGGCTGAGCCTGTGGTTCATTCTTCTTCCTGATGGGAAAATGGAGTGACCTATGCCTGTCCCAACACCTAGGGCTCGTCTCTCGTTGGTTCCGCGTCTTCCCGTTCATCCTCAGGACAAATTGCAACCTGTACAATCAGGAGGTTAAAGGTGCTGATTCTCCAAGTAGGGAGATGGTTAGTCAAGCGGCTGGAATGGCGAACCCGAGCACAAGGAGAGGAGAAATGAGGTGCGTTTTAGAAACCTTTCCCGATCTCATGGCATATCATCTTCTGGGTTTCCCATGCATGTTTTGATGTAGGAAGATGCCCTTGTACCTGGAGATTTGAGACCCATGGGGTGTGTTCCCCGCAGTGTTACTTTAAAGTATCTGCGTTTGCTCACCCAACCTCACCAATCCTCTCAGCCCCAAGAGTGTCCAGCCTTCTGTCTCATCCAGCTGTGGGTCTAGATATGGTCAATCCAGGTTGCATCAGAGACCCTGAACAGATTTTGTAAGAATTTCTCTCTCTTTCACTGTCTTTGTTTTGTGGGTTTTTTAAAGTAATTTATGTTTAGAATCGGGCTTGGCTGCTTTTCCCTGCTGTGTTGATGCCGCTTTACACCCTCTTGATTCACTTGCAGAGAGATATCGATACATAGGTTTTCAGATTCTTACTAGTCAGATATATTCTTGTGTGGTGACTAGGGTGTGTTGAGTCCAGTTCACTGAGCAGGGAGTAGGCCTTGTCTATTACATATTTGGCTTATGGAGCGGTGTCTGAGCTAATTTCAAACCCTTGTTTTATGCATCACCCCACCTCACCTTTCCCGTTAAGCAGCCATAGTGTGTCTTCTAAAGGTGTGACTCTGTTCTGTTTTGTAATTCAGTTCAAGTGTAGCGATTTTGACATTCCCTCTATAAGCGATATCTTAGGATAAGTGTCTTTTTCTGTGTGACTTATTTCACTTAGAATCATCGTATCTAAATCCACTCATCATGCTGCTAACTAGCCTTATGACATTGATTTCATGGCTGAGTGATATTCCATTGTGCCAAGTACCACCATTTCTTTATCCATTTTTCTCTTTCCTGGGATATTGAAGGTGTACCGAAGTGGAGGTTCTTGGAAACAGAGCAGCCGTAAACTTTAGGGTGCCTGTGTCTTGTTGATTTTTATTTTTCCCAATTTATACGCCCTTGAGTGGAAGTGCCCTATGCTCTCTACGCTGTGTTTATTACTTGTTTCAGGACACACCGTACTCTTCTCCAGAGTGCCTGTTGGCAATTTACATCCCGCCCATCAGCGTAGCAAGGCTCCCATGTCTCCATGGCCTGTCCTGCTTTTCTGGTTTTTACACTTTGTTCAGCATGGCCCTTTTGACCGAGGGCAAGCGAGACTTCTTTGTAGCGCTGATTTGCCCTTCCGGCTTGCTTGGTTGGCCAAAAAGGGCGTATGCGTTTTTTCCTGAATATATTCAGGAAAAAACGCATACGCCCTTTTTGGCCAAGGGCATCATTGTCAACGTTTTGCCGCTTTTCATGTGCTTTAAAGGCGAGTCGAATCTACCTCCTGAAATCTGTTTCCTGCAAATCTGCCTTGCTTTCAAATCCTCTTCGTTGCCTTCCCTCAATATATTTGTGGACGAGAGTTCTCATTTATAACTCTGCACGTTTGTGAATTGCAGTGCCCCTGAGCTCCATTTGTCTCCTCGCTTTTTTGGGAGCTGGCCGCAAAAGCGCAGGATTGCTTCAGGCCCTATTTTGGTTCTGGGGGGCAGGCTGAGCCTGTGGTTCATTCTTCTTCCTGATGGGAAAATGGAGTGACCTGTGCCTGTCCCAACACCTAGGGCTAGTCTTTCGTTGGTTCCCCGTCTTCCCGTTCATCCTCAGGACAAATTGCAACCTGGACGAAACAGTAGGTTAAAGGTGCTGATTCTCCAAGTAGGGAGATGGTTAGTCAAGCGACTGGAATGGCGAACCCGAGCACAAGGAGAGGAGAAATGAGGTGCGTTTTAGAAACCTTTCCCGATCTCACGGCATACCATCTTCTGGCTTTCCCATGCATGTTTTGATGTAGGAAGATTCCCTTGTACCTGGAGATTTGAGACCCATGGGGTGTGTTCCCCGCAGTGTTACTTTAAAGTATCTGCGTTTGCTCACCCAACCTCACCAATCCTCTCAGCCCCAAGAGTGTCCAGCCTTATGTCTCATCCAGCTGTGGGTCTAGATATGGTCAATCCAGGTTGCATCATAGACCCTGAACGGATGTTGTAAGAATTTCTCTCACTTTCACTGTCTTTGCTTTGTGGGTTTTTTAAAGTAATGTATGTTTAGAATGGGGTTTGGCTGCTTTTCCCTGCTGTGTTGATGCCGCTTTACACCCTCTTGATTCACTTGCAGAGAGATATCGATACATAGGTTTTCAGATTCATACTAGTCAGATATATTCTTGTGCGGTGACTAGGGGGTGTTGAGTCCAGTTCACTGAGCAGGGAGTAGGCCTTGTCTATTACATATTTGGCTTATGGAGCGGTGTCTGAGCTAATTTCAAACCCTTGTTTTATGCATCACCCCACCTCACCTTTCCGGTTAAGCAGCCATAGCTAAAGGTGTGACTCTGTTCTGTTTTGTAATTCAGTTCAAGTGTAGCGATTTTGACATTCCCTCTATAAGCGATATCTTAGGATAAGTGTCTTTTTCTGTGTGACTTATTTCACTTAGAATCATCGTACCTAAATCCACACATCATGCTGCTAACTAGCCTTATGACATTGATTTCATGGCTGAGTGATATTCCATTGTGCCAAGTACCACCATTTCTTTATCCATTTTTCTCTTTCCTGGGATATTGAAGGTGTACCGAAGCGGAGGTTCTTGGAAACAGAGCAGCCGTAAACTTTAGGGTGCCTGTGTCTTGTTGATTTTTAGTTTTCCCAATTTATACGCCCATGAGTGGAAGTGCCCTATGCTCTCTACGCTGTGTTTATTACTTGTTTCAGGACACACCGTACTCTTCTCCAGAGTGCCTGTTAGCAATTTATATCCCGCCCATCAGCGTAGCAAGGCTCCCATGTCTCCATGGCCTGTCCTGCTTTTCTGGTTTTTACTGTTTGTTCAGCATGGCCCTTTTGACCGAGGGCAAGCGAGACTTCTTTGTAGCGCTGATTTGCCCTTCAGGCTTGCTTGGTTGGCCAAAAAGGGCGTATGCGTTTTTTCCTGAATATATTCAGGAAAAAACGCATACGCCCTTCTTGGCCAAGGGCATCATTGTCAACGTTTTGCCGCTTTTCATGTGCTTTAAAGGCGAGTCGAATCTACCTCCTGAAATCTGTTTCCTGCAAATCTGCCTTGCTTTCAAATCCTCTTCGTTGCCTTCCCTCAATATATTTGTGGACGAGAGTTCTCATTTATAACTCTGCACGTTTGTGAATTGCAGTGCCCCTGAGCTCCATTTGTCTCCTCGCTTTTTTGGGAGCTGGCCGCAAAAGCGCAGGATTGCTTCAGGCCCTATTTTGGTTCTGGGGGGCAGGCTGAGCCTGTGGTTCATTCTTCTTCCTGATGGGAAAATGGAGTGACCTGTGCCTGTCCCAACACCTAGGGCTAGTCTTTCGTTGGTTCCCCGTCTTCCCGTTCATCCTCAGGACAAATTGCAACCTGGACGAAACAGTAGGTTAAAGGTGCTGATTCTCCAAGTAGGGAGATGGTTAGTCAAGCGGCTGGAATGGCGAACCCGAGCACAAGGAGAGGAGAAATGAGGTGCGTTTTAGAAACCTTTCCCGATCTCACGGCATACCATCTTCTGAGTTTCCCATGCATGTTTTGATGTAGGAAGATTCCCTTGTACCTGGAGATTTGAGACCCATGGGGTGGGTACCCCGTGGTATTACTTTAAAGTATCTGCATTTGCTCACCCAACCTCACCAATCCCCTCAGCCCCAAGAGTGTCCAGCCTTATGTCACATCCAGCTGTGGGTCTAGATATGGTCAATCCAGGTTGCATCAGAGACCCTGAACGGATTTTGTAAGAATTTCTCTCTCTTTCACTGTCTTTGCTTTGTGGGTTTTTTAAAGTAATGTATGTTTAGAATGGGGTTTGGCTGCTTTTCCCTGCTGTGTTGATGCCGCTTTTCACCCTCTTGATTCACTTGCAGAGAGATATCGATACATAGGTTTTCAGATTCTTACTAGTCAGATATATTCTTGTGTGGTGACTAGGGTGTGTTGAGTCCAGTTCACTGAGCAGGGAGTAAGCCTTGTCTATTACATATTTGGCTTATGGAGCGGTGTCTGAGCTAATTTCAAACCCTTGTTTTATGCATCACCCCACCTCACCTTTCCCGTTAAGCAGCCATAGTGTGTCTTCTAAAGGTGTGACTCTGTTCTGTTTTGTAATTCAGTTCAAGTGTAGCGATTTTGACATTCCCTCTATAAGCGATATCTTAGGATAAGTGTCTTTTCCTGTGTGACTTATTTCACTTAGAATCATCGTACCTAAATCCACTCATCATGCTGCTAACTAGCCTTATGACATTGATTTCATGGCTGAGTGATATTCCATTGTGCCAAGTACCACCATTTCTTTATCCATTTTTCTCTTTCCTGGTATATTGAAGGTGTACCGAAGTGGAGGTTCTTGGAAACAGAGCAGCCGTAAACTTTAGGGTGCCTGTGTCTTGTTGATTTTTATTTTTCCCAATTTATACGCCCATGAGTGGAAGTGCACTATGCTCTCTACGCTGTGTTTATTACTTGTTTCAGGACACACCGTACTCTTCTCCAGAGTGCCTGTTGGCAATTTATATCCCGCCCATCAGCTTAGCAAGGCTCCCATGTCTCCATGGCCTGTCCTGCTTTTCTGGTTTTTACACTTTGTTCAGCATGGCCCTTTTGACCGAGGGCAAGCGAGACTTCTTTGTAGCACTGATTTGCCCTTCCGGCTTGCTTGGTTGGCCAAAAAGGGCGTATGCGTTTTTTCCTGAATATATTCAGGAAAAAACGCATACGCCCTTTTTGGCCAAGGGCATCATTGTCAACGTTTTGCCGCTTTTCATATGCTTTTAAGGCGAGTCGAATCTACCTCCTGAAATCTGTTTCCTGCAAATCTGCCTTGCTTTCAAATCCTCTTCGTTGCCTTCCCTCAATATATTTGTGGACGAGAGTTCTCATTTATAACTCTGCACGTTTGTGAATTGCAGTGCCCCTGAGCTCCATTTGTCTCCTCGCTTTTTTGGGAGCTGGCCGCAAAAGCGCAGGATTGCTTCAGGCCCTATTTTGGTTCTGGGGGGCAGGCTGAGCCTGTGGTTCATTCTTCTTCCTGATGGGAAAATGGAGTGACCTATGCCTGTCCCAACACCTAGGGCTCGTCTCTCGTTGGTTCCGTGTCTTCCCGTTCATCCTCAGGACAAATTGCAACCTGTACAATCAGGAGGTTAAAGGTGCTGATTCTCCAAGTAGGGAGATGGTTAGTCAAGCGACTGGAATGGCGAACCCGAGCACAAGGAGAGGAGAAATGAGGTGCGTTTTAGAAACCTTTCCCGATCTCACGGCATACCATCTTCTGGGTTTCCCATGCATGTTTTGATGTAGGAAGATTCCCTTGTACCTGGAGATTTGAGACCCATGGGGTGTGTTCCCCGCAGTGTTACTTTAAATTATCTGCGTTTGCTCACCCAACCTCACCAATCCTCTCAGCCCCAAGAGTGTCCAGCCTTATGTCTCATCCAGCTGTGGGTCTAGATATGGTCAATCCAGGTTGCATCAGAGACCCTGAACGGATTTTGTAAGAATTTCTCTCTCTTTCACTGTCTTTGTTTTGTGGGTTTTTTTAAGTAATTTATGTTTACAATCGGGCTTGGCTGCTTTTCCCTGCTGTGTTGATGCCGCTTTACACCCTCTTGATTCACTTGCAGAGAGATATCGATACATAGGTTTTCAGATTCTTACTAGTCAGATATATTCTTGTGTGGTGACTAGGGTGTGTTGAGTCCAGTTCACTGAGCAGGGAGTAGGCCTTGTCTATTACATATTTGGCTTATGGAGCGGTGTCTGAGCTAATTTCAAACCCTTGTTTTATGCATCACCCCACCTCACCTTTCCCGTTAAGCAGCCATAGTGTGTCTTCTAAAGGTGTGACTCTGTTCTGTTTTGTAATTCAGTTCAAGTGTAGCGATTTTGACATTCCCTCTATAAGCGATATCTTAGGATAAGTGTCTTTTTCTGTGTGACTTATTTCACTTAGAATCATCGTACCTAAATCCACTCATCATGCTGCTAACTAGCCTTATGACATTGATTTCATGGCTGAGTGATATTCCATTGTGCCAAGTACCACCATTTCTTTATCCATTTTTCTCTTTCCTGGGATATTGAAGGTGTACCGAAGTGGAGGTTCTTGGAAACAGAGCAGCCGTAAACTTTAGGGTGCCTGTGTCTTGTTGATTTTTATTTTTCCCAATTTATACGCCCATGAGTGGAAGTGCACTATGCTCTCTACGCTGTGTTTATTACTTGTTTCAGGACACACCGTACTCTTCTCCAGAGTGCCTGTTGGCAATTTATATCCCGCCCATCAGCGTAGCAAGGCTCCCATGTCTCCATGGCCTGTCCTGCTTTTCTGGTTTTTACACTTTGTTCAGCATGGCCCTTTTGACCGAGGGCAAGCGAGACTTCTTTGTAGCGCTGATTTGCCCTTCCGGCTTGCTTGGTTGGCCAAAAAGGGCGTATGCGTTTTTTCCTGAATATATTCAGGAAAAAACGCATACGCCCTTTTTGGCCAAGGGCATCATTGTCAACGTTTTGCCGCTTTTCATGTGCTTTAAAGGCGAGTCGAATCTACCTCCTGAAATCTGTTTCCTGCAAATCTGCCTTGCTTTCAAATCCTCTTCGTTGCCTTCCCTCAATATATTTGTGGACGAGAGTTCTCATTTATAACTCTGCACGTTTGTGAATTGCAGTGCCCCTGAGCTCCATTTGTCTCCTCGCTTTTTTGGGAGCTGGCCGCAAAAGCGCAGGATTGCTTCAGGCCCTATTTTGGTTCTGGGGGGCAGGCTGAGCCTGTGGTTCATTCTTCTTCCTGATGGGAAAATGGAGTGACCTGTGCCTGTCCCAACACCTAGGGCTAGTCTTTCGTTGGTTCCCCGTCTTCCCGTTCATCCTCAGGACAAATTGCAACCTGGACGAAACAGTAGGTTAAAGGTGCTGATTCTCCAAGTAGGGAGATGGTTAGTCAAGCGACTGGAATGGCGAACCCGAGCACAAGGAGAGGAGAAATGAGGTGCGTTTTAGAAACCTTTCCCGATCTCACGGCATACCATCTTCTGGCTTTCCCATGCATGTTTTGATGTAGGAAGATTCCCTTGTACCTGGAGATTTGAGACCCATGGGGTGTGTTCCCCGCAGTGTTACTTTAAAGTATCTGCGTTTGCTCACCCAACCTCACCAATCCTCTCAGCCCCAAGAGTGTCCAGCCTTATGTCTCATCCAGCTGTGGGTCTAGATATGGTCAATCCAGGTTGCATCATAGACCCTGAACGGATGTTGTAAGAATTTCTCTCACTTTCACTGTCTTTGCTTTGTGGGTTTTTTAAAGTAATGTATGTTTAGAATGGGGTTTGGCTGCTTTTCCCTGCTGTGTTGATGCCGCTTTACACCCTCTTGATTCACTTGCAGAGAGATATCGATACATAGGTTTTCAGATTCATACTAGTCAGATATATTCTTGTGCGGTGACTAGGGGGTGTTGAGTCCAGTTCACTGAGCAGGGAGTAGGCCTTGTCTATTACATATTTGGCTTATGGAGCGGTGTCTGAGCTAATTTCAAACCCTTGTTTTATGCATCACCCCACCTCACCTTTCCGGTTAAGCAGCCATAGCTAAAGGTGTGACTCTGTTCTGTTTTGTAATTCAGTTCAAGTGTAGCGATTTTGACATTCCCTCTATAAGCGATATCTTAGGATAAGTGTCTTTTTCTGTGTGACTTATTTCACTTAGAATCATCGTACCTAAATCCACACATCATGCTGCTAACTAGCCTTATGACATTGATTTCATGGCTGAGTGATATTCCATTGTGCCAAGTACCACCATTTCTTTATCCATTTTTCTCTTTCCTGGGATATTGAAGGTGTACCGAAGCGGAGGTTCTTGGAAACAGAGCAGCCGTAAACTTTAGGGTGCCTGTGTCTTGTTGATTTTTAGTTTTCCCAATTTATACGCCCATGAGTGGAAGTGCCCTATGCTCTCTACGCTGTGTTTATTACTTGTTTCAGGACACACCGTACTCTTCTCCAGAGTGCCTGTTAGCAATTTATATCCCGCCCATCAGCGTAGCAAGGCTCCCATGTCTCCATGGCCTGTCCTGCTTTTCTGGTTTTTACTGTTTGTTCAGCATGGCCCTTTTGACCGAGGGCAAGCGAGACTTCTTTGTAGCGCTGATTTGCCCTTCCGGCTTGCTTGGTTGGCCAAAAAGGGCGTATGCGTTTTTTCCTGAATATATTCAGGAAAAAACGCATACGCCCTTCTTGGCCAAGGGCATCATTGTCAACGTTTTGCCGCTTTTCATGTGCTTTAAAGGCGAGTCGAATCTACCTCCTGAAATCTGTTTCCTGCAAATCTGCCTTGCTTTCAAATCCTCTTCGTTGCCTTCCCTCAATATATTTGTGGACGAGAGTTCTCATTTATAACTCTGCACGTTTGTGAATTGCAGTGCCCCTGAGCTCCATTTGTCTCCTCGCTTTTTTGGGAGCTGGCCGCAAAAGCGCAGGATTGCTTCAGGCCCTATTTTGGTTCTGGGGGGCAGGCTGAGCCTGTGGTTCATTCTTCTTCCTGATGGGAAAATGGAGTGACCTGTGCCTGTCCCAACACCTAGGGCTAGTCTTTCGTTGGTTCCCCGTCTTCCCGTTCATCCTCAGGACAAATTGCAACCTGGACGAAACAGTAGGTTAAAGGTGCTGATTCTCCAAGTAGGGAGATGGTTAGTCAAGCGGCTGGAATGGCGAACCCGAGCACAAGGAGAGGAGAAATGAGGTGCGTTTTAGAAACCTTTCCCGATCTCACGGCATACCATCTTCTGAGTTTCCCATGCATGTTTTGATGTAGGAAGATTCCCTTGTACCTGGAGATTTGAGACCCATGGGGTGGGTACCCCGTGGTATTACTTTAAAGTATCTGCATTTGCTCACCCAACCTCACCAATCCCCTCAGCCCCAAGAGTGTCCAGCCTTATGTCACATCCAGCTGTGGGTCTAGATATGGTCAATCCAGGTTGCATCAGAGACCCTGAATGGATTTTGTAAGAATTTCTCTCTCTTTCACTGTCTTTGCTTTGTGGGTTTTTTAAAGTAATGTATGTTTAGAATGGGGTTTGGCTGCTTTTCCCTGCTGTGTTGATGCCGCTTTTCACCCTCTTGATTCACTTGCAGAGAGATATCGATACATAGGTTTTCAGATTCTTACTAGTCAGATATATTCTTGTGTGGTGACTAGGGTGTGTTGAGTCCAGTTCACTGAGCAGGGAGTAAGCCTTGTCTATTACATATTTGGCTTATGGAGCGGTGTCTGAGCTAATTTCAAACCCTTGTTTTATGCATCACCCCACCTCACCTTTCCCGTTAAGCAGCCATAGTGTGTCTTCTAAAGGTGTGACTCTGTTCTGTTTTGTAATTCAGTTCAAGTGTAGCGATTTTGACATTCCCTCTATAAGCGATATCTTAGGATAAGTGTCTTTTCCTGTGTGACTTATTTCACTTAGAATCATCGTACCTAAATCCACTCATCATGCTGCTAACTAGCCTTATGACATTGATTTCATGGCTGAGTGATATTCCATTGTGCCAAGTACCACCATTTCTTTATCCATTTTTCTCTTTCCTGGGATATTGAAGGTGTACCGAAGTGGAGGTTCTTGGAAACAGAGCAGCCGTAAACTTTAGGGTGCCTGTGTCTTGTTGATTTTTATTTTTCCCAATTTATACGCCCATGAGTGGAAGTGCACTATGCTCTCTACGCTGTGTTTATTACTTGTTTCAGGACACACCGTACTCTTCTCCAGAGTGCCTGTTGGCAATTTATATCCCGCCCATCAGCTTAGCAAGGCTCCCATGTCTCCATGGCCTGTCCTGCTTTTCTGGTTTTTACACTTTGTTCAGCATGGCCCTTTTGACCGAGGGCAAGCGAGACTTCTTTGTAGCACTGATTTGCCCTTCCGGCTTGCTTGGTTGGCCAAAAAGGGCGTATGCGTTTTTTCCTGAATATATTCAGGAAAAAACGCATACGCCCTTTTTGGCCAAGGGCATCATTGTCAACGTTTTGCCGCTTTTCATATGCTTTTAAGGCGAGTCGAATCTACCTCCTGAAATCTGTTTCCTGCAAATCTGCCTTGCTTTCAAATCCTCTTCGTTGCCTTCCCTCAATATATTTGTGGACGAGAGTTCTCATTTATAACTCTGCACGTTTGTGAATTGCAGTGCCCCTGAGCTCCATTTGTCTCCTCGCTTTTTTGGGAGCTGGCCGCAAAAGCGCAGGATTGCTTCAGGCCCTATTTTGGTTCTGGGGGGCAGGCTGAGCCTGTGGTTCATTCTTCTTCCTGATGGGAAAATGGAGTGACCTGTGCCTGTCCCAACACCTAGGGCTAGTCTTTCGTTGGTTCCCCGTCTTCCCGTTCATCCTCAGGACAAATTGCAACCTGGACGAAACAGTAGGTTAAAGGTGCTGATTCTCCAAGTAGGGAGATGGTTAGTCAAGCGGCTGGAATGGCGAACCCGAGCACAAGGAGAGGAGAAATGAGGTGCGTTTTAGAAACCTTTCCCGATCTCACGGCATACCATCTTCTGGCTTTCCCATGCATGTTTTGATGTAGGAAGATTCCCTTGTACCTGGAGATTTGAGACCCATGGGGTGTGTTCCCCGCAGTGTTACTTTAAAGTATCTGCGTTTGCTCACCCAACCTCACCAATCCTCTCAGCCCCAAGAGTGTCCAGCCTTATGTCTCATCCAGCTGTGGGTCTAGATATGGTCAATCCAGGTTGCATCATAGACCCTGAACGGATGTTGTAAGAATTTCTCTCACTTTCACTGTCTTTGCTTTGTGGGTTTTTTAAAGTAATGTATGTTTAGAATGGGGTTTGGCTGCTTTTCCCTGCTGTGTTGATGCGGCTTTACACCCTCTTGATTCACTTGCAGAGAGATATCGATACATAGGTTTTCAGATTCATACTAGTCAGATATATTCTTGTGCGGTGACTAGGGGGTGTTGAGTCCAGTTCACTGAGCAGGGAGTAGGCCTTGTCTATTCCATATTTGGCTTATGGAGCGGTGTCTGAGCTAATTTCAAACCCTTGTTTTATGCATCACCCCACCTCACCTTTCCCGTTAAGCAGCCATAGTGTGTCTTCTAAAGGTGTGCCTCTGTTCTCTTTTGTAATTCAGTTCAAGTGTAGCGATTTTGACATTCCCTCTATAAGCGATATCTTAGGATAAGTGTCTTTTTCTGTGTGACTTATTTCACTTAGAATCATCGTACCTAAATCCACTCATCATGCTGCTAACTAGCCTTATGACATTGATTTCATGGCTGAGTGATATTCCATTGTGCCAAGTACCACCATTTCTTTATCCATTTTTCTCTTTCCTGGGATATTGAAGGTGTACCGAAGCGGAGGTTCTTGGAAACAGAGCAGCCGTAAACTTTAGGGTGCCTGTGTCTTGTTGATTTTTAGTTTTCCCAATTTATACGCCCATGAGTGGAAGTGCCCTATGCTCTCTACGCTGTGTTTATTACTTGTTTCAGGACACACCGTACTCTTCTCCAGAGTGCCTGTTGGCAATTTATATCCCGCCCATCAGCGTAGCAAGGCTCCCATGTCTCCATGGCCTGTCCTGCTTTTCTGGTTTTTACACTTTGTTCAGCATGGCCCTTTTGACCGAGGGCAAGCGAGACTTCTTTGTAGCGCTGATTTGCCCTTCCGGCTTGCTTGGTTGGCCAAAAAGGGCGTATGCGTTTTTTCCTGAATATATTCAGGAAAAAACGCATACGCCCTTTTTGGCCAAGGGCATCATTGTCAACGTTTTGCCGCTTTTCATGTGCTTTAAAGGCGAGTCGAATCTACCTCCTGAAATCTGTTTCCTGCAAATCTGCCTTGCTTTCAAATCCTCTTCGTTGCCTTCCCTCAATATATTTGTGGACGAGAGTTCTCATTTATAACTCTGCACGTTTGTGAATTGCAGTGCCCCTGAGCTCCATTTGTCTCCTCGCTTTTTTGGGAGCTGGCCGCAAAAGCGCAGGATTGCTTCAGGCCCTATTTTGGTTCTGGGGGGCAGGCTGAGCCTGTGGTTCATTCTTCTTCCTGATGGGAAAATGGAGTGACCTGTGCCTGTCCCAACACCTAGGGCTAGTCTTTCGTTGGTTCCCCGTCTTCCCGTTCATCCTCAGGACAAATTGCAACCTGGACGAAACAGTAGGTTAAAGGTGCTGATTCTCCAAGTAGGGAGATGGTTAGTCAAGCGACTGGAATGGCGAACCCGAGCACAAGGAGAGGAGAAATGAGGTGCGTTTTAGAAACCTTTCCCGATCTCACGGCATACCATCTTCTGGCTTTCCCATGCATGTTTTGATGTAGGAAGATTCCCTTGTACCTGGAGATTTGAGACCCATGGGGTGTGTTCCCCGCAGTGTTACTTTAAAGTATCTGCGTTTGCTCACCCAACCTCACCAATCCTCTCAGCCCCAAGAGTGTCCAGCCTTATGTCTCATCCAGCTGTGGGTCTAGATATGGTCAATCCAGGTTGCATCATAGACCCTGAACGGATGTTGTAAGAATTTCTCTCACTTTCACTGTCTTTGCTTTGTGGGTTTTTTAAAGTAATGTATGTTTAGAATGGGGTTTGGCTGCTTTTCCCTGCTGTGTTGATGCCGCTTTACACCCTCTTGATTCACTTGCAGAGAGATATCGATACATAGGTTTTCAGATTCATACTAGTCAGATATATTCTTGTGCGGTGACTAGGGGGTGTTGAGTCCAGTTCACTGAGCAGGGAGTAGGCCTTGTCTATTACATATTTGGCTTATGGAGCGGTGTCTGAGCTAATTTCAAACCCTTGTTTTATGCATCACCCCACCTCACCTTTCCCGTTAAGCAGCCATAGTGTGTCTTCTAAAGGTGTGACTCTGTTCTGTTTTGTAATTCAGTTCAAGTGTAGCGATTTTGACATTCCCTCTATAAGCGATATCTTAGGATAAGTGTCTTTTTCTGTGTGACTTATTTCACTTAGAATCATCGTATCTAAATCCACTCATCATGCTGCTAACTAGCCTTATGACATTGATTTCATGGTTGAGTGATATTCCATTGTGCCAAGTACCACCATTTCTTTATCCATTTTTCTCTTTCCTGGGATATTGAAGGTGTACTGAAGTGGAGGTTCTTGGAAACAGAGCAGCCGTAAACTTTAGGGTGCCTGTGTCTTGTTGATTTTTATTTTTCCCAATTTATACGCCCATGAGTGGAAGTGCCCTATGCTCTCTACGCTGTGTTTATTACTTGTTTCAGGACACACCGTACTCTTCTCCAGAGTGCCTGTTGGCAATTTACATCCCGCCCATCAGCGTAGCAAGGCTCCCATGTCTCCATGGCCTGTCCTGCTTTTCTGGTTTTTACACTTTGTTCAGCATGGCCCTTTTGACCGAGGGCAAGCGAGACTTCTTTGTAGCGCTGATTTGCCCTTCCGGCTTGCTTGGTTGGCCAAAAAGGGCGTATGCGTTTTTTCCTGAATATATTCAGGAAAAAACGCATACGCCCTTTTTGGCCAAGGGCATCATTGTCAACGTTTTGCCGCTTTTCATGTGCTTTAAAGGCGAGTCGAATCTACCTCCTGAAATCTGTTTCCTGCAAATCTGCCTTGCTTTCAAATCCTCTTCGTTGCCTTCCCTCAATATATTTGTGGACGAGAGTTCTCATTTATAACTCTGCACGTTTGTGAATTGCAGTGCCCCTGAGCTCCATTTGTCTCCTCGCTTTTTTGGGAGCTGGCCGCAAAAGCGCAGGATTGCTTCAGGCCCTATTTTGGTTCTGGGGGGCAGGCTGAGCCTGTGGTTCATTCTTCTTCCTGATGGGAAAATGGAGTGACCTGTGCCTGTCCCAACACCTAGGGCTAGTCTTTCGTTGGTTCCCCGTCTTCCCGTTCATCCTCAGGACAAATTGCAACCTGGACGAAACAGTAGGTTAAAGGTGCTGATTCTCCAAGTAGGGAGATGGTTAGTCAAGCGGCTGGAATGGCGAACCCGAGCACAAGGAGAGGAGAAATGAGGTGCGTTTTAGAAACCTTTCCCGATCTCACGGCATACCATCTTCTGGCTTTCCCATGCATGTTTTGATATAGGAAGATGCCCTTGTACCTGGAGATTTGAGACCCATGGGGTGTGTTCCCCGCAGTGTTACTTTAAAGTATCTGCGTTTGCTCACCCAACCTCACCAATCCTCTGAGCCCCAAGAGTGTCCAGCCTTCTGTCTCATCCAGCTGTGGGTCTAGATATGGTCAATCCAGGTTGCATCAGAGACCCTGAACGGATTTTGTAAGAATTTCTCTCTCTTTCACTGTCTTTGTTTTGTGGGTTTTTTAAAGTAATTTATGTTTAGAATCGGGCTTGGCTGCTTTTCCCTGCTGTGTTGATGCCGCTTTACACCCTCTTGATTCACTTGCAGAGAGATATCGATACATAGGTTTTCAGATTCTTACTAGTCAGATATATTCTTGTGTGGTGACTAGGGTGTGTTGAGTCCAGTTCACTGAGCAGGGAGTAGGCCTTGTCTATTACATATTTGGCTTATGGAGCGGTCTCTGAGCTAATTTCAAACCCTTGTTTTATGCATCACCCCACCTCACCTTTCCCGTTAAGCAGCCATAGTGTGTCTTCTAAAGGTGTGACTCTGTTCTGTTTTGTAATTCAGTTCAAGTGTAGCGATTTTGACATTCCCTCTATAAGCGATATCTTAGGATAAGTGTCTTTTTCTGTGTGACTTATTTCACTTAGAATCATCGTATCTAAATCCACTCATCATGCTGCTAACTAGCCTTATGACATTGATTTCATGGCTGAGTGATATTCCATTGTGCCAAGTACCACCATTTCTTTATCCATTTTTCTCTTTCCTGGGATATTGAAGGTGTACCGAAGTGGAGGTTCTTGGAAACAGAGCAGCCGTAAACTTTAGGGTGCCTGTGTCTTGTTGATTTTTAGTTTTCCCAATTTATACGCCCTTGAGTGGAAGTGCCCTATGCTCTCTACGCTGTGTTTATTACTTGTTTCAGGACACACCGTACTCTTCTCCAGAGTGCCTGTTGGCAATTTACATCCCGCCCATCAGCGTAGCAAGGCTCCCATGTCTCCATGGCCTGTCCTGCTTTTCTGGTTTTTACACTTTCTTCAGCATGGCCCTTTTGACCGAGGGCAAGCGAGACTTCTTTGTAGCGCTGATTTGCCCTTCCGGCTTGCTTGGTTGGCCAAAAAGGGCGTATGCGTTTTTTCCTGAATATATTCAGGAAAAAACGCATACGCCCTTTTTGGCCAAGGGCATCATTGTCAACGTTTTGCCGCTTTTCATGTGCTTTAAAGGCGAGTCGAATCTACCTCCTGAAATCTGTTTCCTGCAAATCTGCCTTGCTTTCAAATCCTCTTCGTTGCCTTCCCTCAATATATTTGTGGACGAGAGTTCTCATTTATAACTCTGCACGTTTGTGAATTGCAGTGCCCCTGAGCTCCATTTGTCTCCTCGCTTTCTTGGGAGCTGGCCGCAAAAGCGCAGGATTGCTTCAGGCCCTATTTTGGTTCTGGGGGGCAGGCTGAGCCTGTGGTTCATTCTTCTTCCTGATGGGAAAATGGAGTGACATGTGCCTGTCCCAACACCTAGGGCTAGTCTCTCGTTGGTTGCCCGTCTTCCCGTTCATCCTCAGGACAAATTGCAACCTGGACGAAACAGGAGGTTATGGGTGCTGATTCTCCAAATAGGGAGATGGTTAGTCAAGCGGCTGGAATGGTGAACCCTAGCACAAGGAGAGGAGAAATGAGGTGCGTTTTGGAAACCTTTCCCGATCTCACGGCATACCATCTTCTGGGTTTCCCATGCATGTTTTGATGTAGGAAGATGCCCTTGTACCTGGAGATTTGAGACCCATGGGGTGTGTTCCCAGCAGTGTTACTTTAAAGTATCTGCGTTTGCTCACCCAACCTCACTAATCCTCTCAGCCCCAAGAGTGTCCAGCCTTCTGTCTCATCCAGCTGTGGGTCTAGATATGGTCAATCCAGGTTGCATCATAGACCCTGAACGGATTTTGTAAGAATTTCTCTCTCTTTCACTGTCTTTGTTTTGTGGGTTTTTTAAAGTAATTTATGTTTAGAATCGGGCTTGGCTGCTTTTCCCTGCTGTGTTGATGCCGCTTTACACCCTCTTGATTCACTTGCAGAGAGATATCGATACATAGGTTTTCAGATTCTTACTAGTCAGATATATTCTTGTGTGGTGACTAGGGTGTGTTGAGTCCAGTTCACTGAGCAGGGAGTAGGCCTTGTCTATTACATATTTGGCTTATGGAGCGGTCTCTGAGCTAATTTCAAACCCTTGTTTTATGCATCACCCCACCTCACCTTTCCCGTTAAGCAGCCATAGTGTGTCTTCTAAAGGTGTGACTCTGTTCTGTTTTGTAATTCAGTTCAAGTGTAGCGATTTTGACATTCCCTCTATAAGCGATATCTTAGGATAAGTGTCTTTTTCTGTGTGACTTATTTCACTTAGAATCATCGTATCTAAATCCACTCATCATGCTGCTAACTAGCCTTATGACATTGATTTCATGGTTGAGTGATATTCCATTGTGCCAAGTACCACCATTTCTTTATCCATTTTTCTCTTTCCTGGGATATTGAAGGTGTACTGAAGTGGAGGTTCTTGGAAACAGAGCAGCCGTAAACTTTAGGGTGCCTGTGTCTTGTTGATTTTTATTTTTCCCAATTTATACGCCCTTGAGTGGAAGTGCCCTATGCTCTCTACGCTGTGTTTATTACTTGTTTCAGGACACACCGTACTCTTCTCCAGAGTGCCTGTTGGCAATTTACATCCCGCCCATCAGCGTAGCAAGGCTCCCATGTCTCCATGGCCTGTCCTGCTTTTCTGGTTTTTACACTTTGTTCAGCATGGCCCTTTTGACCGAGGGCAAGCGAGACTTCTTTGTAGCGCTGATTTGCCCTTCCGGCTTGCTTGGTTGGCCAAAAAGGGCGTATGCGTTTTTTCCTGAATATATTCAGGAAAAAACGCATACGCCCTTTTTGGCCAAGGGCATCATTGTCAACGTTTTGCCGCTTTTCATGTGCTTTAAAGGCGAGTCGAATCTACCTCCTGAAATCTGTTTCCTGCAAATCTGCCTTGCTTTCAAATCCTCTTCGTTGCCTTCCCTCAATATATTTGTGGACGAGAGTTCTCATTTATAACTCTGCACGTTTGTGAATTGCAGTGCCCCTGAGCTCCATTTGTCTCCTCGCTTTTTTGGGAGCTGGCCGCAAAAGCGCAGGATTGCTTCAGGCCCTATTTTGGTTCTGGGGGGCAGGCTGAGCCTGTGGTTCATTCTTCTTCCTGATGGGAAAATGGAGTGACCTGTGCCTGTCCCAACACCTAGGGCTAGTCTTTCGTTGGTTCCCCGTCTTCCCGTTCATCCTCAGGACAAATTGCAACCTGGACGAAACAGTAGGTTAAAGGTGCTGATTCTCCAAGTAGGGAGATGGTTAGTCAAGCGGCTGGAATGGCGAACCCGAGCACAAGGAGAGGAGAAATGAGGTGCGTTTTAGAAACCTTTCCCGATCTCACGGCATACCATCTTCTGGCTTTCCCATGCATGTTTTGATGTAGGAAGATGCCCTTGTACCTGGAGATTTGAGACCCATGGGGTGTGTTCCCCGCAGTGTTACTTTAAAGTATCTGCGTTTGCTCACCCAACCTCACCAATCCTCTGAGCCCCAAGAGTGTCCAGCCTTCTGTCTCATCCAGCTGTGGGTCTAGATATGGTCAATCCAGGTTGCATCAGAGACCCTGAACGGATTTTGTAAGAATTTCTCTCTCTTTCACTGTCTTTGTTTTGTGGGTTTTTTAAAGTAATTTATGTTTAGAATCGGGCTTGGCTGCTTTTCCCTGCTGTGTTGATGCCGCTTTACACCCTCTTGATTCACTTGCAGAGAGATATCGATACATAGGTTTTCAGATTCTTACTAGTCAGATATATTCTTGTGTGGTGACTAGGGTGTGTTGAGTCCAGTTCACTGAGCAGGGAGTAGGCCTTGTCTATTACATATTTGGCTTATGGAGCGGTCTCTGAGCTAATTTCAAACCCTTGTTTTATGCATCACCCCACCTCACCTTTCCCGTTAAGCAGCCATAGTGTGTCTTCTAAAGGTGTGACTCTGTTCTGTTTTGTAATTCAGTTCAAGTGTAGCGATTTTGACATTCCCTCTATAAGCGATATCTTAGGATAAGTGTCTTTTTCTGTGTGACTTATTTCACTTAGAATCATCGTATCTAAATCCACTCATCATGCTGCTAACTAGCCTTATGACATTGATTTCATGGCTGAGTGATATTCCATTGTGCCAAGTACCACCATTTCTTTATCCATTTTTCTCTTTCCTGGGATATTGAAGGTGTACCGAAGTGGAGGTTCTTGGAAACAGAGCAGCCGTAAACTTTAGGGTGCCTGTGTCTTGTTGATTTTTAGTTTTCCCAATTTATACGCCCTTGAGTGGAAGTGCCCTATGCTCTCTACGCTGTGTTTATTACTTGTTTCAGGACACACCGTACTCTTCTCCAGAGTGCCTGTTGGCAATTTACATCCCGCCCATCAGCGTAGCAAGGCTCCCATGTCTCCATGGCCTGTCCTGCTTTTCTGGTTTTTACACTTTCTTCAGCATGGCCCTTTTGACCGAGGGCAAGCGAGACTTCTTTGTAGCGCTGATTTGCCCTTCTGGCTTGCTTGGTTGGCCAAAAAGGGCGTATGCGTTTTTTCCTGAATATATTCGGAAAAAACGCATACGCCCTTTTTGGCCAAGGGCATCATTGTCAACGTTTTGCCGCTTTTCATGTGCTTTAAAGGCGAGTCGAATCTACCTCCTGAAATCTGTTTCCTGCAAATCTGCCTTGCTTTCAAATCCTCTTCGTTGCCTTCCCTCAATATATTTGTGGACGAGAGTTCTCATTTATAACTCTGCACGTTTGTGAATTGCAGTGCCCCTGAGCTCCATTTGTCTCCTCGCTTTCTTGGGAGCTGGCCGCAAAAGCGCAGGATTGCTTCAGGCCCTATTTTGGTTCTGGGGGGCAGGCTGAGCCTGTGGTTCATTCTTCTTCCTGATGGGAAAATGGAGTGACCTGTGCCTGTCCCAACACCTAGGGCTAGTCTTTCGTTGGTTCCCCGTCTTCCCGTTCATCCTCAGGACAAATTGCAACCTGGACGAAACAGTAGGTTAAAGGTGCTGATTCTCCAAGTAGGGAGATGGTTAGTCAAGCGGCTGGAATGGCGAACCCGAGCACAAGGAGAGGAGAAATGAGGTGCGTTTTAGAAACCATTCCCGATCTCACGGCATACCATCTTCAGGCTTTCCCATGCATGTTTTGATGTAGGAAGATGCCCTTGTACCTGGAGATTTGAGACCCATGGGGTGTGTTCCCCGCAGTGTTACTTTAAAGTATCTGCGTTTGCTCACCCAACCTCACCAATCCTCTGAGCCCCAAGAGTGTCCAGCCTTCTGTCTCATCCAGCTGTGGGTCTAGATATGGTCAATCCAGGTTGCATCAGAGACCCTGAACGGATTTTGTAAGAATTTCTCTCTCTTTCACTGTCTTTGTTTTGTGGGTTTTTTAAAGTAATTTATGTTTAGAATCGGGCTTGGCTGCTTTTCCCTGCTGTGTTGATGCCGCTTTACACCCTCTTGATTCACTTGCAGAGAGATATCGATACATAGGTTTTCAGATTCTTACTAGTCAGATATATTCTTGTGTGGTGACTAGGGTGTGTTGAGTCCAGTTCACTGAGCAGGGAGTAGGCCTTGTCTATTACATATTTGGCTTATGGAGCGGTGTCTGAGCTAATTTCAAACCCTTGTTTTATGCATCACCCCACCTCACCTTTCCCGTTAAGCAGCCATAGTGTGTCTTCTAAAGGTGTGACTCTGTTCTGTTTTGTAATTCAGTTCAAGTGTAGCGATTTTGACATTCCCTCTATAAGCGATATCTTAGGATAAGTGTCTTTTTCTGTGTGACTTATTTCACTTAGAATCATCGTATCTAAATCCACTCATCATGCTGCTAACTAGCCTTATGACATTGATTTCATGGCTGAGTGATATTCCATTGTGCCAAGTACCACCATTTCTTTATCCATTTTTCTCTTTCCTGGGATATTGAAGGTGTACCGAAGTGGAGGTTCTTGGAAACAGAGCAGCCGTAAACTTTAGGGTGCCTGTGTCTTGTTGATTTTTAGTTTTCCCAATTTATACGCCCTTGAGTGGAAGTGCCCTATGCTCTCTACGCTGTGTTTATTACTTGTTTCAGGACACACCGTACTCTTCTCCAGAGTGCCTGTTGGCAATTTACATCCCGCCCATCAGCGTAGCAAGGCTCCCATGTCTCCATGGCCTGTCCTGCTTTTCTGGTTTTTACACTTTGTTCAGCATGGCCCTTTTGACCGAGGGCAAGCGAGACTTCTTTGTAGCGCTGATTTGCCCTTCCGGCTTGCTTGGTTGGCCAAAAGGGGCGTATGCGTTTTTTCCTGAATATATTCAGGAAAAAACGCATACGCCCCTTTTGGCCAAGGGCATCATTGTCAACGTTTTGCCGCTTTTCATGTGCTTTAAAGGCGAGTCGAATCTACCTCCTGAAATCTGTTTCCTGCAAATCTGCCTTGCTTTCAAATCCTCTTCGTTGCCTTCCCTCAATATATTTGTGGACGAGAGTACTCATTTATAACTCTGCACGTTTGTGAATTGCAGTGCCCCTGAGCTCCATTTGTCTCCTCGCTTTCTTGGGAGCTGGCCGCAAAAGCGCAGGATTGCTTCAGGCCCTATTTTGGTTCTGGGGGGCAGGCTGAGCCTGTGGTTCATTCTTCTTCCTGATGGGAAAATGGAGTGACCTGTGCCTGTCCAAACACCTAGGGCTAGTCTTTCGTTGGTTCCCCGTCTTCCCGTTCATCCTCAGGACAAATTGCAACCTGGACGAAACAGTAGGTTAAAGGTGCTGATTCTCCAAGTAGGGAGATGGTTAGTCAAGCGGCTGGAATGGCGAACCCGAGCACAAGGAGAGGAGAAATGAGGTGCGTTTTAGAAACCTTTCCCGATCTCACGGCATACCATCTTCAGGCTTTCCCATGCATGTTTTGATGTAGGAAGATGCCCTTGTACCTGGAGATTTGAGACCCATGGGGTGTGTTCCCCGCAGTGTTACTTTAAAGTATCTGCGTTTGCTCACCCAACCTCACCAATCCTCTGAGCCCCAAGAGTGTCCAGCCTTCTGTCTCATCCAGCTGTGGGTCTAGATATGGTCAATCCAGGTTGCATCATAGACCCTGAACGGATTTTGTAAGAATTTCTCTCTCTTTCACTGTCTTTGTTTTGTGGGTTTTTTAAAGTAATTTATGTTTAGAATCGGGCTTGGCTGCTTTTCCCTGCTGTGTTGATGCCGCTTTACACCCTCTTGATTCACTTGCAGAGAGATATCGATACATAGGTTTTCAGATTCTTACTAGTCAGATATATTCTTGTGTGGTGACTAGGGTGTGTTGAGTCCAGTTCACTGAGCAGGGAGTAGGCCTTGTCTATTACATATTTGGCTTATGGAGCGGTCTCTGAGCTAATTTCAAACCCTTGTTTTATGCATCACCCCACCTCACCTTTCCCGTTAAGCAGCCATAGTGTGTCTTCTAAAGGTGTGACTCTGTTCTGTTTTGTAATTCAGTTCAAGTGTAGCGATTTTGACATTCCCTCTATAAGCGATATCTTAGGATAAGTGTCTTTTTCTGTGTGACTTATTTCACTTAGAATCATCGTATCTAAATCCACTCATCATGCTGCTAACTAGCCTTATGACATTGATTTCATGGTTGAGTGATATTCCATTGTGCCAAGTACCACCATTTCTTTATCCATTTTTCTCTTTCCTGGGATATTGAAGGTGTACTGAAGTGGAGGTTCTTGGAAACAGAGCAGCCGTAAACTTTAGGGTGCCTGTGTCTTGTTGATTTTTATTTTTCCCAATTTATACGCCCTTGAGTGGAAGTGCCCTATGCTCTCTACGCTGTGTTTATTACTTGTTTCAGGACACACCGTACTCTTCTCCAGAGTGCCTGTTGGCAATTTACATCCCGCCCATCAGCGTAGCAAGGCTCCCATGTCTCCATGGCCTGTCCTGCTTTTCTGGTTTTTACACTTTGTTCAGCATGGCCCTTTTGACCGAGGGCAAGCGAGACTTCTTTGTAGCGCTGATTTGCCCTTCCGGCTTGCTTGGTTGGCCAAAAAGGGCGTATGCGTTTTTTCCTGAATATATTCAGGAAAAAACGCATACGCCCTTTTTGGCCAAGGGCATCATTGTCAACGTTTTGCCGCTTTTCATGTGCTTTAAAGGCGAGTCGAATCTACCTCCTGAAATCTGTTTCCTGCAAATCTGCCTTGCTTTCAAATCCTCTTCGTTGCCTTCCCTCAATATATTTGTGGACGAGAGTTCTCATTTATAACTCTGCACGTTTGTGAATTGCAGTGCCCCTGAGCTCCATTTGTCTCCTCGCTTTTTTGGGAGCTGGCCGCAAAAGCGCAGGATTGCTTCAGGCCCTATTTTGGTTCTGGGGGGCAGGCTGAGCCTGTGGTTCATTCTTCTTCCTGATGGGAAAATGGAGTGACCTGTGCCTGTCCCAACACCTAGGGCTAGTCTTTCGTTGGTTCCCCGTCTTCCCGTTCATCCTCAGGACAAATTGCAACCTGGACGAAACAGTAGGTTAAAGGTGCTGATTCTCCAAGTAGGGAGATGGTTAGTCAAGCGGCTGGAATGGCGAACCCGAGCACAAGGAGAGGAGAAATGAGGTGCGTTTTAGAAACCTTTCCCGATCTCACGGCATACCATCTTCTGGCTTTCCCATGCATGTTTTGATGTAGGAAGATGCCCTTGTACCTGGAGATTTGAGACCCATGGGGTGTGTTCCCCGCAGTGTTACTTTAAAGTATCTGCGTTTGCTCACCCAACCTCACCAATCCTCTGAGCCCCAAGAGTGTCCAGCCTTCTGTCTCATCCAGCTGTGGGTCTAGATATGGTCAATCCAGGTTGCATCAGAGACCCTGAACGGATTTTGTAAGAATTTCTCTCTCTTTCACTGTCTTTGTTTTGTGGGTTTTTTAAAGTAATTTATGTTTAGAATCGGGCTTGGCTGCTTTTCCCTGCTGTGTTGATGCCGCTTTACACCCTCTTGATTCACTTGCAGAGAGATATCGATACATAGGTTTTCAGATTCTTACTAGTCAGATATATTCTTGTGTGGTGACTAGGGTGTGTTGAGTCCAGTTCACTGAGCAGGGAGTAGGCCTTGTCTATTACATATTTGGCTTATGGAGCGGTCTCTGAGCTAATTTCAAACCCTTGTTTTATGCATCACCCCACCTCACCTTTCCCGTTAAGCAGCCATAGTGTGTCTTCTAAAGGTGTGACTCTGTTCTGTTTTGTAATTCAGTTCAAGTGTAGCGATTTTGACATTCCCTCTATAAGCGATATCTTAGGATAAGTGTCTTTTTCTGTGTGACTTATTTCACTTAGAATCATCGTATCTAAATCCACTCATCATGCTGCTAACTAGCCTTATGACATTGATTTCATGGCTGAGTGATATTCCATTGTGCCAAGTACCACCATTTCTTTATCCATTTTTCTCTTTCCTGGGATATTGAAGGTGTACCGAAGTGGAGGTTCTTGGAAACAGAGCAGCCGTAAACTTTAGGGTGCCTGTGTCTTGTTGATTTTTAGTTTTCCCAATTTATACGCCCTTGAGTGGAAGTGCCCTATGCTCTCTACGCTGTGTTTATTACTTGTTTCAGGACACACCGTACTCTTCTCCAGAGTGCCTGTTGGCAATTTACATCCCGCCCATCAGCGTAGCAAGGCTCCCATGTCTCCATGGCCTGTCCTGCTTTTCTGGTTTTTACACTTTCTTCAGCATGGCCCTTTTGACCGAGGGCAAGCGAGACTTCTTTGTAGCGCTGATTTGCCCTTCCGGCTTGCTTGGTTGGCCAAAAAGGGCGTATGCGTTTTTTCCTGAATATATTCGGAAAAAACGCATACGCCCTTTTTGGCCAAGGGCATCATTGTCAACGTTTTGCCGCTTTTCATGTGCTTTAAAGGCGAGTCGAATCTACCTCCTGAAATCTGTTTCCTGCAAATCTGCCTTGCTTTCAAATCCTCTTCGTTGCCTTCCCTCAATATATTTGTGGACGAGAGTTCTCATTTATAACTCTGCACGTTTGTGAATTGCAGTGCCCCTGAGCTCCATTTGTCTCCTCGCTTTCTTGGGAGCTGGCCGCAAAAGCGCAGGATTGCTTCAGGCCCTATTTTGGTTCTGGGGGGCAGGCTGAGCCTGTGGTTCATTCTTCTTCCTGATGGGAAAATGGAGTGACCTGTGCCTGTCCCAACACCTAGGGCTAGTCTTTCGTTGGTTCCCCGTCTTCCCGTTCATCCTCAGGACAAATTGCAACCTGGACGAAACAGTAGGTTAAAGGTGCTGATTCTCCAAGTAGGGAGATGGTTAGTCAAGCGGCTGGAATGGCGAACCCGAGCACAAGGAGAGGAGAAATGAGGTGCGTTTTAGAAACCATTCCCGATCTCACGGCATACCATCTTCAGGCTTTCCCATGCATGTTTTGATGTAGGAAGATGCCCTTGTACCTGGAGATTTGAGACCCATGGGGTGTGTTCCCCGCAGTGTTACTTTAAAGTATCTGCGTTTGCTCACCCAACCTCACCAATCCTCTGAGCCCCAAGAGTGTCCAGCCTTCTGTCTCATCCAGCTGTGGGTCTAGATATGGTCAATCCAGGTTGCATCAGAGACCCTGAACGGATTTTGTAAGAATTTCTCTCTCTTTCACTGTCTTTGTTTTGTGGGTTTTTTAAAGTAATTTATGTTTAGAATCGGGCTTGGCTGCTTTTCCCTGCTGTGTTGATGCCGCTTTACACCCTCTTGATTCACTTGCAGAGAGATATCGATACATAGGTTTTCAGATTCTTACTAGTCAGATATATTCTTGTGTGGTGACTAGGGTGTGTTGAGTCCAGTTCACTGAGCAGGGAGTAGGCCTTGTCTATTACATATTTGGCTTATGGAGCGGTCTCTGAGCTAATTTCAAACCCTTGTTTTATGCATCACCCCACCTCACCTTTCCCGTTAAGCAGCCATAGTGTGTCTTCTAAAGGTGTGACTCTGTTCTGTTTTGTAATTCAGTTCAAGTGTAGCGATTTTGACATTCCCTCTATAAGCGATATCTTAGGATAAGTGTCTTTTTCTGTGTGACTTATTTCACTTAGAATCATCGTATCTAAATCCACTCATCATGCTGCTAACTAGCCTTATGACATTGATTTCATGGCTGAGTGATATTCCATTGTGCCAAGTACCACCATTTCTTTATCCATTTTTCTCTTTCCTGGGATATTGAAGGTGTACCGAAGTGGAGGTTCTTGGAAACAGAGCAGCCGTAAACTTTAGGGTGCCTGTGTCTTGTTGATTTTTAGTTTTCCCAATTTATACGCCCTTGAGTGGAAGTGCCCTATGCTCTCTACGCTGTGTTTATTACTTCTTTCAGGACACACCGTACTCTTCTCCAGAGTGCCTGTTGGCAATTTACATCCCGCCCATCAGCGTAGCAAGGCTCCCATGTCTCCATGGCCTGTCCTGCTTTTCTGGTTTTTACACTTTGTTCAGCATGGCCCTTTTGACCGAGGGCAAGCGAGACTTCTTTGTAGCGCTGATTTGCCCTTCCGGCTTGCTTGGTTGGCCAAAAGGGGCGTATGCGTTTTTTCCTGAATATATTCAGGAAAAAACGCATACGCCCTTTTTGGCCAAGGGCATCATTGTCAACGTTTTGCCGCTTTTCATGTGCTTTAAAGGCGAGTCGAATCTACCTCCTGAAATCTGTTTCCTGCAAATCTGCCTTGCTTTCAAATCCTCTTCGTTGCCTTCCCTCAATATATTTGTGGACGAGAGTACTCATTTATAACTCTGCACGTTTGTGAATTGCAGTGCCCCTGAGCTCCATTTGTCTCCTCGCTTTCTTGGGAGCTGGCCGCAAAAGCGCAGGATTGCTTCAGGCCCTATTTTGGTTCTGGGGGGCAGGCTGAGCCTGTGGTTCATTCTTCTTCCTGATGGGAAAATGGAGTGACCTGTGCCTGTCCAAACACCTAGGGCTAGTCTTTCGTTGGTTCCCCGTCTTCCCGTTCATCCTCAGGACAAATTGCAACCTGGACGAAACAGTAGGTTAAAGGTGCTGATTCTCCAAGTAGGGAGATGGTTAGTCAAGCGGCTGGAATGGCGAACCCGAGCACAAGGAGAGGAGAAATGAGGTGCGTTTTAGAAACCTTTCCCGATCTCACGGCATACCATCTTCAGGCTTTCCCATGCATGTTTTGATGTAGGAAGATGCCCTTGTACCTGGAGATTTGAGACCCATGGGGTGTGTTCCCCGCAGTGTTACTTTAAAGTATCTGCGTTTGCTCACCCAACCTCACCAATCCTCTGAGCCCCAAGAGTGTCCAGCCTTCTGTCTCATCCAGCTGTGGGTCTAGATATGGTCAATCCAGGTTGCATCAGAGACCCTGAACGGATTTTGTAAGAATTTCTCTCTCTTTCACTGTCTTTGTTTTGTGGGTTTTTTAAAGTAATTTATGTTTAGAATCGGGCTTGGCTGCTTTTCCCTGCTGTGTTGATGCCGCTTTACACCCTCTTGATTCACTTGCAGAGAGATATCGATACATAGGTTTTCAGATTCTTACTAGTCAGATATATTCTTGTGTGGTGACTAGGGTGTGTTGAGTCCAGTTCACTGAGCAGGGAGTAGGCCTTGTCTATTACATATTTGGCTTATGGAGCGGTCTCTGAGCTAATTTCAAACCCTTGTTTTATGCATCACCACACCTCACCTTTCCCGTTAAGCAGCCATAGTGTGTCTTCTAAAGGTGTGACTCTGTTCTGTTTTGTAATTCAGTTCAAGTGTAGCGATTTTGACATTCCCTCTATAAGCGATATCTTAGGATAAGTGTCTTTTTCTGTGTGACTTATTTCACTTAGAATCATCGTATCTAAATCCACTCATCATGCTGCTAACTAGCCTTATGACATTGATTTCATGGCTGAGTGATATTCCATTGTGCCAAGTACCACCATTTCTTTATCCATTTTTCTCTTTCCTGGGATATTGAAGGTGTACCGAAGTGGAGGTTCTTGGAAACAGAGCAGCCGTAAACTTTAGGGTGCCTGTGTCTTGTTGATTTTTAGTTTTCCCAATTTATACGCCCTTGAGTGGAAGTGCCCTATGCTCTCTACGCTGTGTTTATTACTTGTTTCAGGACACACCGTACTCTTCTCCAGAGTGCCTGTTGGCAATTTACATCCCGCCCATCAGCGTAGCAAGGCTCCCATGTCTCCATGGCCTGTCCTGCTTTTCTGGTTTTTACACTTTGTTCAGCATGGCCCTTTTGACCGAGGGCAAGCGAGACTTCTTTGTAGCGCTGATTTGCCCTTCCGGCTTGCTTGGTTGGCCAAAAAGGGCGTATGCGTTTTTTCCTGAATATATTCAGGAAAAAACGCATACGCCCTTTTTGGCCAAGGGCATCATTGTCAACGTTTTGCCGCTTTTCATGTGCTTTAAAGGCGAGTCGAATCTACCTCCTGAAATCTGTTTCCTGCAAATCTGCCTTGCTTTCAAATCCTCTTCGTTGCCTTCCCTCAATATATTTGTGGACGAGAGTACTCATTTATAACTCTGCACGTTTGTGAATTGCAGTGCCCCTGAGCTCCATTTGTCTCCTCGCTTTCTTGGGAGCTGGCCGCAAAAGCGCAGGATTGCTTCAGGCCCTATTTTGGTTCTGGGGGGCAGGCTGAGCCTGTGGTTCATTCTTCTTCCTGATGGGAAAATGGAGTGACCTGTGCCTGTCCCAACACCTAGGGCTAGTCTTTCGTTGGTTCCCCGTCTTCCCGTTCATCCTCAGGACAAATTGCAACCTGGACGAAACAGTAGGTTAAAGGTGCTGATTCTCCAAGTAGGGAGATGGTTAGTCAAGCGGCTGGAATGGCGAACCCGAGCACAAGGAGAGGAGAAATGAGGTGCGTTTTAGAAACCTTTCCCGATCTCACGGCATACCATCTTCTGGCTTTCCCATGCATGTTTTGATGTAGGAAGATGCCCTTGTACCTGGAGATTTGAGACCCATGGGGTGTGTTCCCCGCAGTGTTACTTTAAAGTATCTGCGTTTGCTCACCCAACCTCACCAATCCTCTGAGCCCCAAGAGTGTCCAGCCTTCTGTCTCATCCAGCTGTGGGTCTAGATATGGTCAATCCAGGTTGCATCAGAGACCCTGAACGGATTTTGTAAGAATTTCTCTCTCTTTCACTGTCTTTGTTTTGTGGGTTTTTTAAAGTAATTTATGTTTAGAATCGGGCTTGGCTGCTTTTCCCTGCTGTGTTGATGCCGCTTTACACCCTCTTGATTCACTTGCAGAGAGATATCGATACATAGGTTTTCAGATTCTTACTAGTCAGATATATTCTTGTGTGGTGACTAGGGTGTGTTGAGTCCAGTTCACTGAGCAGGGAGTAGGCCTTGTCTATTACATATTTGGCTTATGGAGCGGTCTCTGAGCTAATTTCAAACCCTTGTTTTATGCATCACCCCACCTCACCTTTCCCGTTAAGCAGCCATAGTGTGTCTTCTAAAGGTGTGACTCTGTTCTGTTTTGTAATTCAGTTCAAGTGTAGCGATTTTGACATTCCCTCTATAAGCGATATCTTAGGATAAGTGTCTTTTTCTGTGTGACTTATTTCACTTAGAATCATCGTATCTAAATCCACTCATCATGCTGCTAACTAGCCTTATGACATTGATTTCATGGCTGAGTGATATTCCATTGTGCCAAGTACCACCATTTCTTTATCCATTTTTCTCTTTCCTGGGATATTGAAGGTGTACCGAAGTGGAGGTTCTTGGAAACAGAGCAGCCGTAAACTTTAGGGTGCCTGTGTCTTGTTGATTTTTAGTTTTCCCAATTTATACGCCCTTGAGTGGAAGTGCCCTATGCTCTCTACGCTGTGTTTATTACTTGTTTCAGGACACACCGTACTCTTCTCCAGAGTGCCTGTTGGCAATTTACATCCCGCCCATCAGCGTAGCAAGGCTCCCATGTCTCCATGGCCTGTCCTGCTTTTCTGGTTTTTACACTTTCTTCAGCATGGCCCTTTTGACCGAGGGCAAGCGAGACTTCTTTGTAGCGCTGATTTGCCCTTCCGGCTTGCTTGGTTGGCCAAAAAGGGCGTATGCGTTTTTTCCTGAATATATTCGGAAAAAACGCATACGCCCTTTTTGGCCAAGGGCATCATTGTCAACGTTTTGCCGCTTTTCATGTGCTTTAAAGGCGAGTCGAATCTACCTCCTGAAATCTGTTTCCTGCAAATCTGCCTTGCTTTCAAATCCTCTTCGTTGCCTTCCCTCAATATATTTGTGGACGAGAGTTCTCATTTATAACTCTGCACGTTTGTGAATTGCAGTGCCCCTGAGCTCCATTTGTCTCCTCGCTTTCTTGGGAGCTGGCCGCAAAAGCGCAGGATTGCTTCAGGCCCTATTTTGGTTCTGGGGGGCAGGCTGAGCCTGTGGTTCATTCTTCTTCCTGATGGGAAAATGGAGTGACCTGTGCCTGTCCCAACACCTAGGGCTAGTCTTTCGTTGGTTCCCCGTCTTCCCGTTCATCCTCAGGACAAATTGCAACCTGGACGAAACAGTAGGTTAAAGGTGCTGATTCTCCAAGTAGGGAGATGGTTAGTCAAGCGGCTGGAATGGCGAACCCGAGCACAAGGAGAGGAGAAATGAGGTGCGTTTTAGAAACCATTCCCGATCTCACGGCATACCATCTTCAGGCTTTCCCATGCATGTTTTGATGTAGGAAGATGCCCTTGTACCTGGAGATTTGAGACCCATGGGGTGTGTTCCCCGCAGTGTTACTTTAAAGTATCTGCGTTTGCTCACCCAACCTCACCAATCCTCTGAGCCCCAAGAGTGTCCAGCCTTCTGTCTCATCCAGCTGTGGGTCTAGATATGGTCAATCCAGGTTGCATCAGAGACCCTGAACGGATTTTGTAAGAATTTCTCTCTCTTTCACTGTCTTTGTTTTGTGGGTTTTTTAAAGTAATTTATGTTTAGAATCGGGCTTGGCTGCTTTTCCCTGCTGTGTTGATGCCGCTTTACACCCT